>NW_024055728.1:4685366-4868352 GCF_902713615.1 Scyliorhinus canicula
TCAGTGTCATTGTGTCTCAACAGAAACTTAAGCACCGCCCCCCACCCCGAATATCATCCCCTCCCGGAAATCACCCCCTCCCCGATGTCACCCCGTCCCCGATATCACCCCCTCCCCGATATCTCATCCTCCCCGATATCACCCACCCCGATATCAACACCTTCCCGACATCATTCCCTCCCCGATACCACCCCCTCCCCGATATCTCCCACCCCGATAACACCCCATCCCCGATAACCCCCTCCTCGATATCGCCTCCTCCCCGATATCACCCCCACCCCGATATCACCCCCTCTCCTATATCACCCCCTCCCTGATATCACCCCACCCCGATATCATCCCACCCCGATATCACCCCTCCCCGATATCACTCTCTTCCCGATATCACCCCCACCCCGAAATCACCCCCTCCCCCCGATATCACCCCCTTCCCAATATCAACGCCTCCCCGATATTACCACCTCCCGGATATCACCCACTTCCCGATATCACCCCCTGCCCCGATATCACCCTCCCGATATCAGCCCCACCCCGATATCACTCCCAACCTGATATGACCCCCTCTCCGATATCACCCCCTCACAGATATCCCCACCCCAATATCACTCCATTCCCGATATCACCCCCACCCCTTCCCCTATATCATACGTCCCCGATATCCTCCCCGATATCACCCCCACTCCCGATATCACCCCACCGCTATATCACCCCCACCCCGATATCACCCACACCAGACGTCACCCAACCCTAGATATCACCCAAACGCAGAGACCACCCAACACCAGAAATCACCCAACCCCAGAAATCATCCAAACCCTCCCCGATATTACCCCCTCCCCGATATCACCCCCAACCCGATATCACCCCCTCCCCGATATCACCCCCTCTCCGATATCACCCCCACTCCCGATATCACCCCCTCCCCAATATCACCCGCACCCCGATATCACCCCCTCCCTGATAACCCCCACCCCGATATCACCCCCTCCGCGATATCACCCCCTCCCCATATCACCCCAACCCGATATCACCCCCTCCCCGATATAACCCCCAACCCGGATGTCACACCCTCTCTGATATCATCCGCTCACCGATATCACTCCCTCCCCGATATCACCCCCCTCCTCGATATCACCACCGCCCAGATATCACCCCCACCCCGATATCATCCCCACCCCGATATCAACCCCACCGGATATAACCCCTACCCGATATCATCCCTTCCCCGATATCATCACTCCGATATCACCCCACCCAAAATTACCCCATTGCCTCCGATATCACCCCCACCCCGATATCACCCCAATCGCGATATCTCCCCCTCCCGATATCGCCCTCGCCCCGATAACTTCCCAAACCCGCTATCACCCCCACCCCGATATCACCCCCTCCCCGATATCACCCCCTCCCCAATAACGCCCCACCACGATATCACCCATTCCCCGATTTCACCCCCACCTCGATATGACCTCCTCCCCGATATCACCCCCACTCTGATATCACCCCTTCCCCGATATCAACCCCTCTCGGATATCACCGCCTGGATATCAACATACCCCACCCCCACCAGCAGATGTCACTTATCTCGGATATCTAAACCGCCCCTCCTCGGAGATCACCCCCTCCCGCCAAATGTAACCCCTCCCAACCGGAGACACCCACCCACCCCCTCACCCCCGCCAAATGTCACCGCTCTCCTGGAGATCACCCCTCGCCGCCAAATGTCACCCCTCCTAACCGGACATCACGCCCCCACGCCAAATGTCACCCCTCACCCGTAGATCAGCCCCCCCCCGGCCAAACGTCACCCTCCGAACCGGAGATCACCCCCTCCTACATCCGTCCACAGATATAACGATCCTCGGTCTAAACCCCCGGATAACACGCACAACTCCTGGATGTTCCGAGCCAGGTATCACCCCTCCCGATGGCACCCCCCGCCACCGTACCAGCCCTCAGGGGCACATTTAACACCGTGGGCTAAAGTGCTGGCATGCAATACAGAACAATGCCAGAATCACGGGTTCAATTCCCGCCCCGGTGTCCACAAACAGGCGCTGGAATATGTTGACTAGCGGCTTTTCACAATGACTTCAGTGATGAAGACTTGTGACAATAAGCGATTATTATTTATTATTATTAGATCACCCCTCGCCCCCCTCAGATATGAACCCACCCTGGAATTCATTCCCCCCGCCAAACGTCACCGCAGAACGGATATCAGCACCCACCGGATATCTACCCACCCCCCGAATCACCCAACCCCAGATATCACCCAAACGCAGAGACCACCCAACACCAGAGATCACCCAACCCTAGATATCATCCAACCCTAGAGATCACGCAGCCCCAGATAACTACCCATCCCCGAATCAAGACACCCCATATATCATCCAACCGCAGATATCACCCAACCCCACCAAACCCCAGATATCACCCAACCCCCGAGAGACCCAACCCATGATATCACCCAACCGCAGAGGTCACCCAACCCCAGAGATCACACAACCCCAGATATCACCCATCCCCAGAGATCACCCAGCCCCAGATATCACCCAACCCCAGAGACCCCCCCATACCCAGAGATCACCCAACCCCAGAGATCACCCAGCCCCAGATATCACCCAACCCCAGAGATGCCCAAAACCCAGAGATCACCCAAACCCAGAGATCACCCAACGCCAGAGATACCAACCCCAGAGATCACCCAACCCCAGATATCTCCTAACCCCACCCAACCGCAGATATCACCCAACCCCACCCAACCCCAGATATCCCTAACCCCAGATATCACCCAACCACAGATATTACCCAACGCCAGATATCACCCAGCCCCAGAGATCACCCAGCCGCAGATATCTACCCACCCCCCGAATCAAGACACCCCAGATATCATCCAACTGCAGATATCACCCAACCCCACCAAACCCCAGATATCACCCAACCCCTGAGAGACCCAACCCATGATAGCACCGAACCCCTGATATCACCCAACCCCAGAGATAACACAGCCACAGAGATCACCTAACCCCAGATATCACCCAATCCCAGGGAGACCCAACCCCAGACATCACCCAACCCCAGAGATCATCCAACCCGGAATCCCCTGGGTTTCCTGGGAATTACTCTTCTTTACGCAGCTCCACATCACATCAGAGAAAAAGGAGAGACAGGCCTAGAAGATTCTGACATCAAATATTCCAGGGACTTTGAGAGAAAATAAACGTTTATGTTGTCTTCATTTCTCATTTCGGAAATGGGAAATCTTCCTCAATAAATTGAATTTTCATCATGAATAGTAGGTATCAATAAATAGTAGATCAAACATCACTGAGGATCGCCTTGTCAAAAAACAAATGTCGGACCATAGAGGTATTTTTGCTTCGAGTGGTTTTGTACAGCAAATCAATGAAGCGAACAGAAGGCAGATGTTGACATTTACGACCCACACTTTCTCCACACCGTGTTGGGGAGTGGGATTTAATCGGGAATGAAACAAGTTCGGTGTGAGCAGTTTACATACTCGTGGTAAGAATGATCTAATATCCAATGGAGTAAAACTGAGCGCATCTCTGGATTTAACACCGGTGTTTGTTGCACATGAGCAAATGTAATGCCAGTGAGATCCATACATTTCTCCAGATGGATTTATCATCAATATCAGTAAATATTTTCCCCTTTACAAGTATGCATATCTGTAAAAGGTGAAGACGGCTAAATGGAACGATCAGAACTGAGGTCAATGCTTAAAATAAAAAATAAAAAGATTGTGTTTCATTCCAGAGAGCGGACATGCCTGCGAAATGTTTAGCACTGATGTCTCTCAGCGACACGAGCCCGGATTCAAATTCCCTTTGGGTGAGTGTCAGTGTGGACGTTTTCCGCTCGTCCCGTGTCTTTGTCCAGGTTCACCGACTTCGGCCCACAGTCCAAACATTTTCTGGTTAGGTAGAACGCCCATCATCAATGTGCAGAGTTACGGAGACAGTGCGGATCGGTGCAGACACTGTGGCACTCAGATCAGGGAGCACACTTTTGTCATTTCCCCTTTACAAAGAGTTCTACCCATATCCTTTCAATTTTTATTATGTTTCGTAAACAGAGGATATTGCTTGATGTTCATTCATATCGTTCCAAACCTTCCATCAGACCATAAGACATAGACCAAAGAACAAAGACAAGTACAGCACAGGAACAGGCCCTTCGGCCTGTGCCGACCATGCTGCCCGTCTGAACTAAAATCGACACTTCCTGGGTCCGCATCCCTATATTCCCATCCTATTCATGCATTTACAAAGATGACCCTTCAATATCACTATTGTCCCTGCTTCCACCACCTCCTCCGCCAGAGAGTGCCAGGCACCCACTACCCTCTGTGTAATAAACCCGCCTCGTATATCTTATCTAAGCCTTGCCCCTCGTATCTAAAACCAATGCCCCTGAATATTTGACACCACCTACCCTGAGAAAAAACCGCTCATTATCCATTCTGTCTATGCCCCCCATAATTTTGTAGACCTCTATCAGGTCGCCCCTCAACCTCCGTCGTTCCAGTGGGGACACACCGAGTTTATTCAACCGCTCCTCATGGCCAATGCCTCCATACTAGGAAACATACTGGTAAATCTCTTCTCTGCCCACTCTAATGCCTCCACATCCTTCTGGTAGTGTGGCGACCAGAATTGAACACAATACTCCAAGTGTGGCCGAAATAAGGTTCTATACAGCAGCAACATGACTTGCCAATTGTTATACTCAATGCCTCGGCCAAGGAAGGCAAGCATGCCGTATGCCTTCTTGACTACATTCTCCACCTGTGTTTCCCCTTTCTGTGACCTGTGGACCTCTACACCCAGATCTCTCTGATTGTCAATACTCTTGAGGGTTCTACCATTCACTGTACATTTCCAACCTTCAATAGACCTTCCAAAGTGCATTACCTCAAATTTGGTCGGATTGAACTCCATTTGCCATCACTCCGCCCAAGTCTCCAAACGATCTAAATTCTGCTGTATCCTCTGACAGACCTCATCGCTATCCACAATTCCACCAACCTTTGTGTCGTCTGCAAACTTACTAATCAGACAAGTTACATTTTCCTCCAAATCATTTATATACAGTACGAACAGCAAATGTCCCAGCACTGATCCCTGCGGAACACCACTAGTCACAGCCCTCCAATCAGAAAATCAGCCTTCCATTGCTACTCTCTGCCTTCTTTGACCTAGCTAGTTCTGTATCAACCTTGCCAACTCACCCCTGATCCTGTTTGACTTCACCTTTTGTACCAGTCTGCCATGAGGGACCTTGTCAAAGGCCTTACTGAAGTCCATACAGACATCACCTACAGCCCTACATGCATCAATCATCTTTGTGACCACTTCGCAAAAATCTATGAAGTTTGTGAGACACCACCTCTCCTTCACAAAACCGTAGACCATCTCGCTAATACGTCCACTTGCTTCCAAATGGGAGTAGGTACTGTCTCGAAGAATTCTCTCGAGTAATTTTCCTACCACTGACGTAAGGCTCATCGGCCTGTAGTTCCCTGCATTATCTTTGCTACCCTTCTTAAACAAACGAACAAAATTGGCTCCGTCACCTGAAGACAGTGAGGATCCAAACATTTCTGTCAAGGCCTCAGCAATTTCCTCTCTCGCCTCCTTCAGTATTCTGGGGTAGATCCCATCAGGTCCTGAGTACTGATGTTCCAAAATATTTTTCAAGACGTCCAACACCTCGTCCTTTTGGATCTCAATGTGACCCAGGCTATCAAGACGCACTTCTCCAGACTCAACTTCCACCAATTCCTTCTCTTGGCTGAATACATATGCAAAGTATTCATTTAGTACCTCGCCCATTTCCTCTGGCTCCACACATAGATTCCCTTGCTTATCCTTCAGTGGGCCAACCCTTTCCCTGGCTACCCTCTTTCTGTTTATGTATGTGTAAAAAGCCTTGGGATTTGCCTTAAACCTATTTGACAATTACTTCTCGTGACAACTTTTCGCCCTCCTGTCTCCTTGCTTAAGATCCTTCCCGCTTTCCTTATATTCCACACAAACTTCGTCTGTTCCCTGCCTTCTGGCCCTGACAAATGCCTCCTTTTTCTTTTTGACGAGGCCTACAATATCTCTCGTTAGCATAGGTTTCCGACATTTGCCGGATTTATCCTTCTTCCTCACAGGAACATGCCGGTCCTGAATTCCATCCAACTGACACTTGAAAGCCTCCAACATGTCATATGTTGATTTAACCTCAAATATCCGCCCCCAATCTAGGTTCTTCAGTCCCCTTCTACAATTGTTATAATTAGCGTCCCTTCAATTTAGCACGTTCACCCAAGGACCATTCTTCTCCTTGTCCACCAGCAATTTAAAACTTACTGAATTGTGGTCACTGTTTCCGAAATACCCCCCGACTGAAACTTCTGCCAGATGACTGGGGTCATTCCTCAATCCCAGGTCTAGTGCAGTCCCGTCCCTAGTTGGACTATCTACATACTGTTTTAAGAAGCCTCCTGGATGTTCCTTACAAACTCTGCCCCGTCCAAGCCCTCAGAATTAAGTGAGTCCCAGTCAATATTGGGGAAGTTGAAAACTCCCTTCACAACAACTCTGTTGCTTTTACTCCTTTCCAAAATATATCTGCCTATCTGCTCATCTAACTCCCGATGGCTGTTCGGAGGCCTGTAGTAAACACCCAACACTGTACCCTTCTTATTCCTGATCTCTACCCATGCAGCCTCGCTGCCCTCTGAGGTGCCCTCCCGTCGTACAGCTGTGACATTCTTCCTAACCAGTAGCGCAACTCCGCCACCTCTTTTACATCCCCCTCTATCCAGCCTGAAACATGTAAATCCTGGAACGTTTAGCTGCCAATCCAGCCCTTCCCTCAACCAGGTCTATGTAATGACAACAACATCATAGTTCCAGGTACTAATCCAAGTTCTAAATTCATCTGACTTACCCGTTATACTTCTTGCATTAAAACATATGCACTTCAGGCCACCAGTCCCGCTGTTTTCAGCAACATCTACCTGCCTGTTCTGCCTCGGAGCCATACTGGACTTATTCCCTAGTTTTCCCTCCATTTTGTCACCTTCTGACCTATTGCTCCCGCACCCACCCACGCGCCATCCTTGGTTAAACGCTCCCGTGTGACACTAGCAATCCTCGTGGCCAGGATATTATGCCTTTCCAATTTAGACGCAACCCGTATGTCAGATCTATATATAGATCACACTTGCCCCGGAAGAGGCCACAGTGGTCCTGATAACGGAAACACTCGCTCCTACACCAGCTGTTTAGCCACGTGTTTAGCTGCTCCATCTTCCTATTTCTCGCCTCATTGGCACGTGGCACACGGAGTAATCCTGAGATTACAACCCTAGCTGTCCTGTCTTTTAACTTTCTGCCGAGTTCCCTGAACTGCTGCAGGACCTCATGCCCCTTCCTGCCTATGTCGTTGGTACCAATGTGTACAATGTCCTCTGCCTGTTTGCCCTCCCACTTCAGGACGCCCTCTACCCGTTCTGAGGTATCCTGGACCCTGGCACCAGCGAGGCAACATACCATCCTGGAGTCTCTCTCATGTCCACAGAAGCGTCTATTTGTGCCTCTGACTATTGAGTCCCCTTTAACTATTGTTCTTCTGCGCATTGGCCTGCCCTGCTGAACATCATAACCAGGCGTTGTGCCACTGCTCCGACTGCTTCTGTTTAGCCCTGATTCGCTAATCCCCCCAACAGTATCCACAGCTGTATACCTGTTCGAGAGGGGGACAACCACAGAGGATTCCTGCACTAACTGAGCGGTAGGATATATTCACATTTGAAAAAAAACAGACTTATCAGTGATAGGCAGCATGGTTTTGTGCAGTGGCCATGTCTTACAAACCTAATAGACGTATTTGAGGGTGACAACGTTAATTGATGAGGGAAGTGCTGTAGATGTCATATACATGGACTTGCGTACGGAGTTTGATAAAGTTTCCCATGGCAGGTTGATGGACAAAGTGAAGTCATATTGAGTTCAGGGAGCACGAGCTAGATGGATAAAGAACTGGCTGGGCAACAGTAGACATATAGTAGTGGTGGAAAGGAGTGTCTCAAAATGGCGAAAGGTGACTAGTGGTGTTCCACAAAGATCCGTGCTCGGACCACTGTTGTTTGTGATATACATAAATGAACTGAACGACGGTATAGGTGGTCCGATTAGCAAGTTTGCAGATGATACTGATTGGTAGAATCCCAGAAGCGAGAGGGACTGTCAGAGAATAGTGCAAAATATAGGTAGATTGGAGAGTTGGGCATGAGAAATCGCAGATGGAGTTCAATCCAGGCAAATTGGAGGTGATGCATTTTGGAAGAACCAATTCAAGAGCGGACTATACGGTCAATGAAAGAGACCTGGGGACAATTGATGTGCACAAAGATCTGGGTTTCATAGAATTTACAGTGCAAACGGAGGACATTACCCGCTATTGGAAAGAGCACCCGACCCAAGGTCAACGCCTCCACCCTATCCCCATAACACAGTAACCCCACCCAAAGCTAAGGATAAATTTGAACACTAAGGGCAATTTATTATGGCCAATCCTCCTAAACTGCACATCTTTGGGCAGTGGGAGGAAACCGGAGCACCTGGTGGAAACCCACGCACACACGGGGAGGATGTGCAGATTCTGCACAGACAGTGACCCAAGCCGGAATCGAACCTGGGCTGAGAGGTGGCAAATGGAGTTTAATGTGGAGAAGTGTGAGGTGATTCACTTTGGAAAGAATAACAGAAATGCGGAATATTTGGCTAATGGTAAAATTCTTGGTAGTGTGGATGAGCAGAGGGATCTCGGTGTCCATGTACATAGATCCCTGAAAGTTGCCACCCAGGTTGATAGGGTTGTGAAGAAGGCCTATGGTGTGTTGGCCTTTATTGGTAGAGGGATTGAGTTCCGGAGCCATGAGGTCATATTGCAGTTGTACAAAACTCTAGTACGGCCGCATTTGGAGTATTGCGTACAGTTCTGGTCGCCTCATTATAGGAAGGACGTGGAAGCTTTGGAACGGGTGCAGAGGAGATTTACCAGGATGTTGCCTGGTATGGAGGGAAAATCTTATGAGGAAAGGCTGATGGACTTGAGGTTGTTTTCGTTAGAGAGAAGAAGGTTAAGAGGTGACTTAATAGAGGCATACAAAATGATCAGAGGGTTAGATAGGGTGGACAGCGAGAGCCTTCTCCCGCGGATGGAGGTGGCTAGCACGAGGGGACATAGCCTTAAATTGAGGGGTAATAGATATAGGACAGAGGTCAGAGGTGGGTTTTTTACGCAAAGAGTGGTGAGGCCGTGGAATGCCCTACCTGCAACAGTAGTGAACTCGCCAACATTGAGGGCATTTAAAAATTTATTGGATAAGCATATGGATGATAAGGGCATAGTGTAGGTTAGATGGCCTTTAGATTTTTTCCATGTCGGTGCAACATCGAGGGCCGAAGGGCCTGTACTGCGCTGTATCGTTCTATGTTCTATGTTCTATGTTCTGGGACACAGGGGCTGTGAAGCAATTGTGCTATCCACAATGCTACCATGCTGCCCCACGTCCATTGTCCCCTGAAGGTGGCAACGCAGGTCGATAGAGTAGTCAAGACGGCATTCAGCATGCTTGCCTTCATTGGACCTGGTATTGAGTACAAGAGACAGCAAGTCATGTTAGAGTTTAATAGAACTTTGGTGAGGCCACATTTGGAATACTGCCTGCAGTTCTGCCCGCGACATTACCAGAAGGATGTGGATGCTTTAGAGAGGGTGCAGAGGAGATTCACCAGGATGTTGCCTGGTATGGAGGGTGCTAGCTATGAAGAAAGGTTGAATAGATTAGAATTGTTTTTGTTGGAAAGTCGGAGGTTGAGGGGGGACCTTCTTGAGGTCTACAAGATTATGAGGGGTATGGACAGGGTGGACAGCAACAAGATTTTTGAGCAACAATATTGTTCCAACAATGGGGGTGTCAATTACAAGGGGTCACAATTACAAGATAGGAGGGGAAAGTTTAAGGGAGATGTGCGTGGAACGTTTTTTACGCAGACAGTGGTGGGTGAATGGAAAGCTTTGCCAGCGGAGGTGGTAGAGGCAGGCACGGTAGCATCATTTAAGATGCATCTAGACAGATATATGAACGGACGGGGAACAGAGGGAAGTCGATCCTTGGAAAATAGGCGACAGGTTTAGATAAAGGATCCGGATCGGCGCAGGTTGGGAGGGCCGAAGGGCCTGTTCCTGTGCTGTAATATTTTTGTTATTTGTTCTTTGACTGCCTGTACCTCCTGGTGGTCACCCATCGCTCTGCAAGCCCTTTGGGTGTAACCACGTCTCTATAACTCCTATCTATGACGCTTTCCGCCACTTGCATACTCCTAAGTTCACCCAATTGCTGGTTCAACCGAACCACACGGTCGGTGAGGAGCTGCCATTGGTTACACTTGCTGAAGATTTAGTCAACCGGAACGCTGGAATCGTCACAGATCTGCCACATCTCATAGTTGGAGCACTGCGCCCCACTGAGTCACATTTAATCACTAATTAATTAATTTAAAATAAACACTTGCATTATTGTGAGGTTGAGTTACAATTAACTAACGATCCTGATGCTAGATGATTTTTACTGTAAAATTAAATGCTAAATACCGCTTACTGGCCTCAGGTTTAGTTACTCCACTATCTAGTTAATCAATTACGTTTTTCTGCATTAGTATATATATTTTTTCAAATTCAACAGATTCCCAAGCCAATCAGGTCACAGCTTTACTGTCATGTCACTTCCTTTCTCCACCCTCCCCCACAAACACAGTTTGACAAGGTAATAAAAGTCACGTAGATTCCCAAGACGCACTCAGGTTATCTCCGTGCAGATTAACAGTTACAGTCCAGCTGAAAGAGAACAAAACGGTGGGGGAAAAGCACCTTCTCCCACTCTGCCCCGAATTACCTCACTGCACCAAATTACCAAGTTCCAATTCCCACGCTGGGTGTGTCTCATTCACTCAGGATGTGTCTCCTTCGCGTGCGCAAAGAAGGTAGTTATGTGGATCGAGGGGGACATGAAACTCAGTTGGGTGCGAGTATTAGTAGACTAGAAGATACTAACCCTGAGTAAAAGTCTGCAGGTCTATTTAGCAACAAGTACCGAGTGTCCTGCATACATCACTGGTCGAAGTAGGCTAAACATAAATCATCCTTGAAGTCAGGAAGATTGTGAGGGTTAAACCTGGGGAAAGAGGGACGCCTAGAAACATTTGGGGAAGAATCAATCGACCCTTAACGAAAACAGGAAGATAGCGCCTTAGGTACTTTTTGCGATACCGACCCACGACGTGTACTTATCCCTTAATTCAAAATGGACCTGAAATGGACCACCATTAACTGTAAAACTAAAACAGTTAAACATCCGAAAAGTAGCAATTAGGGTAATACTGTTGCCCTTGAATATGGTCGACAGAGATGGAGCAATGGAACAGGAGTGGAAACAATAAAACAAAGCTAAAGAACTCTTGGGAGAAAAAGATTGATCAGGAAGGAGACAAGTAATTCTTTGTTCGAGCATCTAAAACTCTACGGAATAGAGATCCGATCGGAATTCTTAAGGCACTGTGTAAATTTGTATTTGAGAAAAAAGCTGAATCACTAATTCTGTTCGGACCTTAGCAGAAGGAAGCAGCTGATCAAGTGAACTGGACTGGTTAAAATTATCGATCAAGAAAACATGGAAGAGATAACTCAGATTCCCAGTGAACAGAATAATAGGCTAAAACTTCAAAATATTACAGAAATCAGTTGCAAAACAATGAAACGTTAGAAATGGAGAAGGATGAGGAATCAGTTTTGGAGTCAGATCACACTGAATAAATAGTGGGGTTCAAACGAATGCGCTACAAGAAAGCGTAAAGGAGCAGATGGAAAGCAAATACAATTAGTTGCAGGAGATGGTGTGAATGTCAAAGAGAATGTGCAGGTCAATCCTTCCAATAAAGAGGGGAAATTAGGAGCAGGAATACCGGGGGTTTTAGTTCAGAAGTGAAATCCGGAGCTACAGCAGAAAATAGATGAAGAAATAACAGAAAGAGGGAAGTTTAGAGAAGGGGTAGCTGGAGCCACAGTCCTGAGCCGTGGATAAATATTCTTCATGTGGTATGATTGATCAATTCTCGACAAGCGCAAACGACAGCAGACGAGTCAGTGTTACATCAAGCAAACATGGAACCTAACTTGAGGCATAGAGTAGGGACAAATGTGGACATGACATTGTTAGGAGACGGAATATTCCAGAATAACTCTTGAGAATCAGTGAGAGCAATAATGAGGGCGTGTGCGTTATCCTCACTGGTTAGAATTAGTCAGATAATCAGGATTGGGAAATATCACTGGCCACAATTCCTTTTAGACACAGCAGGACAAAGGCAGCGGTTTGAACAACACTTCAGATAAGTAGAGATAGATGAGGTACACCCCAGTGCCCCAGATAACCAAGAGAATCAGAGTCCCTTTGTGCATTTCCCAGAAGGAAAAAAGCATAGCTGGGATTTCTGCGCTACATTTATTGGGACAGGGTGAAGTATCATCCTCCTCAGAGAATGAGGAGATGATAAAACCGAGAAAAAGTTCAGGGAATAGATGGATTTCAAATCCAGTGGACAGAGGGGATTACAGCGATTTCTGGAAGCAGCAACAGCCTCCCACATACGAACCAGTAAATGAGGAATTACCGTATTACACGTAGAGTCCTGTAGCGCAAAAGGTGCACAGTAGAGATCAGGACGGATGGAATAAAGAAGTAATATCTAGGGGACTTACGATAGGAGAAATAGCAAGAGGAAGTCAACAACTTGCCTCGACATAAGCATTTCAATGGTGTATCACTGCATGTGGAATGTTCCCGATGATGTTCAATTCTTATGCCGGATAATTTCCGGTCTGTCTGTGGACGTTGCAACTCCACCTGCAAAAGTAATTCACAAGGTGATCAACCTTATTTACTTTTAGGTTGCACTGTGACCGTGCTGTCCAACTAATGAATGCAGGCAAAATTTAAAAGAGAATATATGGAAATAAAAGTTGCACATAACCCCATGTCCAATGACGTACATTTGTAATGCATGTAAACACCAATGCAAATACAGGCAACACGGTAAATAATGTATCATATTATTGGAATGGTTTTGTTACCAAGTTATTGATAGAAAATGTCTAACACCATCCGGGACACTATGTTTATGTCTTGGAATTTTGAGAATTTTTGAGAAAATGGGAAACAGATAAACTTGTGACAATTTAAAAGGTAAAAACAGGTTAAATTAATCACAGAATAATGCAGTGCAGATGTGGCCCTTCTGCCATCGAGTCTGCACCGATACATGAAAGATAACTGATCTGCCTGCTTAATCCCATGTTCCATCACTTATGGCCGTGTCTGGTATCACCTGCTAAGTATTCATTCAAGTACATTTTAAAGAACTTCAGGCAATCCGCCTCTACCACCCTCCCAGGCAGTACATGTAATGTAATGTAATGTAGATTAGGTCCACACTCGTCTAATTATCTGCTTGTGTTTTAAATGTTCGAGATGTTGGCTCCATTTTATCCAATATTACAGCATATTAAGCAATTACACATAGCGGAGATCAGTGTTGCAGCCATCAAACTGAATCGGTATTGTCAATTAGCTGTGTTCTAAAAACAATCTGCATGTTCTCTGATTCTTCTCTCTCAACACGGTTTGCAATTGTTGCTTGTCTTGCAAACTAAGAGGAAATGTACCGGGAGAAAGATAAACAGATTGCAAATCGTGCATCACAGCGCTACGATTTGTGCATCACATCAGGGACTCAACAAGCTGCATCCATACTGACACAGAACCATAGAACAGAATAAAAGGTGTGGTGCAGAGAGAGGCCATTCACCCATTTTGTCTGTGCGCGATCATTCACATCACATCTTTCTGAACCCGTTACATAGTTTTTCAGTCTGCCGCAGTTCACATTCACATCCAGCTACATTTTACTAAGTTATAGACCACTGCATCACAAGCAATTCAGACATGGCAGATAACTAAAAGTGAAGTCGCCATAGTTCCTGATTACCAGAGGGGGTTTGTCTCCCACATTTAAGCCCCGTCACTCGTCTCTGAAATCAAATCCAAGGACATTGAGCTGCAAACACACCTACTCTTTCAGCCATGTCACCGTCATCACAACGACGTCTTGATAATGACTGATAATCTGGTCAATTCGTTCATAAATTGTTATACATCTTGCAGCTTTTTGTCAGGTAAGCTCTAAACTCGGTGAAGCCTTCCAACAATCTTCACACTTCCTAGGAAAAGGAGACCACATCTGAACATAATATTCCAGATGTGGCGTCACCAAAGGTCCGGTAAAATTGCAGCAAGACTTCCCAGATCTTGTCTTCCACTCAACTCGCAATGAAGCCAACATGTCATTTGACTTCTTTACTGCCTGTGCGCCAGCTTGCTCACCTTCATTGGATTGGATTGGATTGGATTTGTTTATTGTCACGTGTACCGAGGTACAGTGAAAAGTATTTTTCTGCAAGCAGCTCAACAGATCATTCAGTACATGGGAAGAAAAGGGAATTGAACAGAATTCAAGAAAATACATGAGAATACATAATAGGGCAACACAAGATATACAATGTAACTACATAAGCATTGGCATCGGATGAAGCAGACAGGTTGCAGTGTTAATGAGGACAGTCCATAAAAGGGTCATTTAGGAGTCATCGACGAGTTGCACGAGTAAAACGAAGCCTCCATGCACATTCTCCTGCCATTCCCCTGTCCAAAACACAATCTTCCTTTCCCTTTTTTTCTGCTACAAAAGTGGATAACCTGACATGTATTTAAATTATTCCGCCATTAACATATGTTCTGAATAGTGGGAACCTAGCGCCGATCCACGTGGTGCCATAGTCACTGCCTGCCATTTGGAAAAATGCCCGTTATTCTGACACGTTGTTTCCGGCCTGCCAATGCACTTACCCCAGCCCGGCGCACTTTAATTTTACACGCTGATCACTTATCTGGGACTTTGTACAAAGCCTTCTGAAAGTCGAAATAAATCAGATCCACTGGCTCCCCTTCATCAACTCTGCGCGTTACATTCTCGAAGAATTCAGTAGATGAATATCTCCCACAGTACCATGCAGATTCGGTCCGGTCATGTCACATTTCCAAGTGCTCCTGTTGAATTATCCGAACCATCTTGGTGAGGTTTACTGGTCTTTATCTCCTGAATTGTCTCGAATTCCCTTTTTAAATATTCGGGTTACTTTATGTACCCTCCAATCTGGAGGTTTTATGCCAGATTTTATAAAATCCTGGAAGATTGCCACGAAGGCATCCAATATTTCTAGAGCCACTTTGTTCAGCATTTTGGATGTAAATTATCAGGAACTGGGTATTTATCGGTCTTGACTTCCATCAATTTCCCCAAATATCTTCAGGTCGTACATCTTATAAAACCCTATGTTCCCAACACTTCTGGTATGTAATTTGTGTCATCCTTTGTGAATACAGAACTAAATTGTGTCTTTGGTTGTTCTGCCATTTCTTTGTGTGCCGTTATAGTTTTTCTACAGAACTGGATTCAACCACCATCTGCAACCTCATGGCCCAACATATCCCACACTCTACCATTTCCACCAAGCCAGGGTTAGCAACCCTGGTTCAATGAAGAGTGCAGGAGAGTATGCCAGGAGCAATATCAGGCATACCGAAGAATTGAGGCGACAACCTGGTGAAGCTACATCGAAGGATCTGTGTGTCGAACAACATAAACAGCTGTCAATAGACAGAGAAACGCTATTCCACAACCGACGCATCAGATCTAATTTCTGCAGTCCTGCCACATCCCATCATGAATCGTAGTTGGTTATGAAACAACTCACTGGAGAAGGGGGCGGCACAAATATATCTAACCTCAATGATGGAGGAACCCTGCACATATGTGCAAAAGACAAGGTTGTGGAATTGGCAACAATCTTCAGCCAGAAGTGCCAAGTGGATGATCCATCTCGGTCTCCTTCAGAGGTCCCCAGCATCACAGATGCCAGTCTCCTGCCAATGCGATTCACTTTGCGTGATATCAAGAAACGTTTGAAGACATTGGATACTGCAAAGGATGTGGGCCCTGACAATATTCGGGCAATAGTAGTGAATACTTGCGACGAGAACTGTCTGCATCCTTAGCCAAGCTGTCACAATACAGATACAACACTGAAATCTACCCGGCAATGTGAAAAATTGCCAGGTGCGTCCTACACACAACCAAACAGGACATATCCAACCGAGACAACTTCCGCCCCATCAATCTCCTCTCCAGCATTAGCAAAGTGATGAAAGGAGTCATCAATAGCGCTATCAAGCGTCGCTTAGACACAATAACCTGCTCACGGGCGCACAGTTTGGATTTCTTCTGCGTCACTCAGCTGTGGACCTCACACAGCCTTGGTTCAAACATAAAAGTTAAAAGGAATCAATGTATAAAATGTCGTAGACAAATGAAAGTAAAATACTGTGGATTCTGAAATCTGAAACAAAAACAGATAAAACAGGATTTTGTTGAAATCTGAAACAAAAACAGATAAAACAGGATAAAACATAGCATCTTTGGCAGAATCTGTATGTCCGCAATAATTCACACCTCTGAAGAAGAGTATTACGTACTTGAAACTAAAACTGTCTTCAATCCCTGCAGATGTTGGCAAACTTGGAGAATTGTTCCAGCGCTTTCTGTTTTTGTCTGAAAGTTATCGGTATTGTACCAATACTGTTTCCACTGAAGGAAAAGCCGGGCCTTTTACAATAATAATCTTTATTATTGTCACCAGTAGGCTTACATTAACACTGCATTGAAGTTACTGTGAAACGCCCCTGGTCGCCAAATTACGGCGCCTGTTCGGGTGCACAGAGGGAGAATTCAGAACGTCCAATTCACCGAATAGCACGTATCAAGGGACTTGTGGGAGGAAACCGGAGCCCCCGGAGTAAACCCACGCGGACACGGGGAGGTGGTGCAGACTCCACACAGACAGTGACCCAAGACGAGATTCGAACCTGGGACTCTGGCGCTGTGAAACAGCAGTGTTAACCATTGCGCTACCGTGCCATCCATTGTTAATAATGTCTTTGGCAGCACGGGAGCATACTGGTTAGCACTGTGTTCTCAGGTCCATGGTTCCAGGCTAGATTCCCTGCTGGGTCACTGTCTGTGTGGAGTCTGCATGTTCTCCCCGTGTCTGCGTGTGTTTTCTTCGGGTGGTCCGGTTTCCTTCGACAGTCTAAAGACGTGCGGGTCAGGTGAATTGGCCATGATAAATTGCCCATAGTGTCGGAAAAGGTTGGGTGGGGTTATTGGGCTACGGGGCTATGGTGGAAGTAAGGTTTTAGTGGGTTGGTGCAGACTCGATGGGTCAAATGGCCTCCTTCTGCACTGCATATACTATGTTCTATAAGAAAACAAGCAAAGACAATTATTGGGTACCATTCCGAGTCTGATAACGCTGGAATAAACTGAACCTATGCTAAAATTGTTTAAAAACCTTGTTCATCCAGAGCTCGGAGTCTATGAAACTTCAGGGGTGATATTATTCTTTTCTGGGACTATGTTGACGCCAACGCAGAATCCGTGCACTTTTACGATAGAACTCTGGGCGCTCTACCTGCTCCGATTCCAGTAACTTTGAGGGACTAGCACCGGCACCACGCAGAAAACAATCAATTCCAATGAAAAACAGTGCAGGATTCGTCCGGATCGTGATCGACACTCGGGAGGACGGCAAGTTCCAGGCAGACGAACACATTGCACTTCGTACGCACATGGCACTGGTGGTGCGGGAGGGCAACCCTACAGCTGATAGGTGGGCTGGGGCCAGAGGGCACCCAGGGGGTAGCCTAGAGGGGCACCCATACTACCCACAGCACTAGGTTCACAGTGGCTGTTATTACCGATATGTGCAGCTGCATGGCGCCTTGTGAGCTGCGGTAATGGTGACACATGCCCATTAAGCCGGACTCCGCAGCCCACCTCATGGCCACTCTCCGCTACTACAACCCCACCCCCCCTCCCCCGCCCTGTCAGAAGCCCCCTGGCCAGTGGCACTAATGTCAGCAGATATGGGCAATATTGGCCACCTTCCATACGTCCTGCCCCTCGCGCAGCAGCCACCATGCCGGATCCACGATTTTTAAAAGCACAGTTGAATCACGCCATTGGGAATTCGGCGCATCGGAGGCGGAGAATTGCGGAGACGCCGGAGAAAACTGGGTGGGGCCCGCTAATCATATACAAACGGGCTGAAGTCTTCGCCGCCATTATGTCGGCGCGATTTTGCGGAGAATCCAATTTCACGCCGAAATCAACCCCAGCGCCGTTCCGAGAATCGGCGTGATCGGTTGAGATCCGCGCGGTCTGATCCTCGGGCACGCGGTTATCGGGCGTCTCTGATTTCAGTGTCTGCTTCCACACTCCGAGTCCGCCGTGAGACACTCGGCCCGGCCGCTGGAGGCCACCTCCCTACGCATGCGCGGACTCACAACCGGAAGTGCGCTCCCCGTATCCACAGTTAAAGCTGCGTGTGTCCCTGCTAGGCCCTGACGGCGCTGTGAGTTGGCTGTACTTGTTCCCAGGGATCTCCAGAGTAAAACGCCAGTCTTTGTACGGCGGCGTGTGAACATAGTCCAATTTTGGGAGAATCCAGCCCACAGTGTTTCCTATACGTGTTGGTGGTGTGTTACCTTCTTGAACCGTTGCAGTCCTTAAGGTGTGGGTACATCCACTGTGCTATACGGTGATGTTCCAGGATTTTGCCAGAGCGGCAGTGAAGGAGCAATGGTATATCTCCAAATGATGATGGTGAGTGACGTGGAGGGGAATGTCCAGATGGCGGGGTTGCCAGGCAACTGCTCATCTTGTCCTTCAAGATGGTAGAACATAGAACAGTACAGCATCGAACAGGCCATTCGGCCCTCGATGTTGTGTCGAGCAATAATCACCCTACTCAAACCCATGTATCCAGCCTATACCCGTAACCCAACAACCCCCCCCCCCCTCCCCTAACCTTAATGTTTTAGGAAACTACGGGCAATTCTGCATAGCCAATCCACCTAACCCGCACATCTTTGGACTGTGGGAGGAAACCGGAGCTCCCGGAGGAAACCCACGCACACACGGGGAGGACGTGCAGACTCCACACAGCCATTGACCCAGCAGGGTATCGAACCTGGGACCCTGGAGCTGTGAAGCATTTATGCTAACCACCGTGCTACCGTGCTGCCCATGGTAGATGGCATGAGTTTGGGAGATGTCTCAGCAAACTTGATGAGTTACTGTAGTGCATCTTGTCAATGGTACACACGGTTGCAACAGTTCGTTGGTGAAGGAGGGTTTCAAACTTTGCGCAAGGGATTAGGCGGAATTAGGCGGGTTGTTTTCCCACTGGATGGTGTCGAAGTTCTTCAGAGTTGTTGGAGCGTCACTCATCCTGGAAAATGGAGAGTATTCCATCACACTCCTGACTTGTGCCTTGTAGATTGTGGACATGGTATAGTGGGCAAGGAGATGAGTTATTCGCTGTCGGGTTCCTATCCTTTTACCTACCCTGGAAGCCACAGTATTATTATGAATAATATAGTTCAGTTTCTGACCAATGGTATCCGCAGGATGTTGATTGTGGAGATGCAGCCATGGTAATACCATTGAATGTCAAGTAGCGGTGGTTAGATCCTGTTTGTGGAATATGGACATTGCCTGGCATTTGTGTGTCGCTAATGTAATTTTCCACTTGTCAGCCCAATCTTGGATACTGTGCAGGTCTTGCTGTATTTGGAGATGGACTGCTTTGTTATCTGAGGAGAGGCGAATATTTTTATTATTCATTTTCGGTATGTGTACGCCACTGGGAAGGCCAGAAATTATTGTCCTTCTCAGCTCTTCAGAAGGTGGTGGTGAATTGCCTTCTTGAAAGGTTCAGGTACATAATGTGTAGCTACACCACTGTGCTAGATGGATGCTGTTCTAGGATGTTGCCCCAGCGGCAGTGAAGGAATGGTGATATGTTCGGGTGTTGAGTGACTTGGAGGTTCGTGGCGTTCAGAGGTATCTGCTGCTCTTGTCGTTAGAGATGCCAGTGACCGTGGAGTTGGAAGGGATTGTGTGAGGAATGTTGATGAATTACTGCAATACATCCAGTAGATGCTGCAAACGGCCACCACTTTTGGTCAGTGGTGGAGGGTTTAAATGATTGTGGAGAAGAGAGCAATGAGGCGGGCTTGTTTATAGAACATAGAACAGTACAGCACAGAATAGGCCCTTCGGCCCTCGATGCTGTGCCGAGCAAATGATCACCCTACTCAAACCCACGTATCCATCCTATACCCATAACCCAACACCGCCCACCCCACCCTTAACATTACTTTTTAGGACACTATGGGCAATTTAGCATGGCCAATCCACCTAACCGGTACATTTTTGGACTGGATGGTGCTCAACATTGTGCAGTCATTCGCAAACATTCCCACTTTTACTCTTATGATGGGAGGCAGGTCAGTTGTGAAACAGCTGCAGATGATTGGGACTTTGACAGTACCCTGAGGAACTCGTGCAGTGACGTCATAGAGCTGAGATGATTGACCTCCAACCACCACAACCATCTTCATTTGTTCCAAAGGCTGAAGCCAACCAGCAGGCAGCTTTTGCCAGATCCCCATTGACTCCAGTTCACATCGGGCTCCTTGATGCCATACTCGGTCACGTGCTGCCATGATGTCAAGTGCAGTCACTCTCACCTCATCTCTGGCATTCAACTCTTTTCTCCATGTTGATCCAAGGCTGTAATGAGATGAGGAGCTGAGCGATCCACGCAGAATCCATATACATTGCGTGAGGCCCGCCCCCCCATGCTCCGCCCCCGACCGGCCAAGTTCCCTACCGCGTCGATCGCCTGTAACCTCACCCGTCGGGAACTCGGCGTGGTCGCTGCGGATTCAGTCCTGCGAAGCCACACTAGTGGGAGGCCAGATCCGCAGGCAGGGGCGGGGAGAATTATTCGGGGCTGGGGGAACGAAGAAGTTTTGAGGTGATTACCAATGAAACGTGAAGCTGAAGTTTGTTAAACAGATCAGAGACACAGCAATATTAAGAAAAATATATGGGTTTTATGAAGAATGGTATAATATTGTTCTCCCACATTTTAAACATCTGCTTGGACAGTTTGGGTTCAACCACGTATTGCTGCGATATCAATTCGATGGAATTAATTGTACAATCGTTCCAGTACTTTATCATTGCAAAGGGGCACCAGTTATGTCTGGTATCGTTACCGAAAATAGTCTCTATGTCCCTGACATCATTGTTAATTTATTTTGTCCACAGGTGGCACCAATTATCCTGCTGTTGTCTAACCAGTGTGTTGATCAACATGTGTGGGGAATTTTCAATTCTTATTTCCATGTTTTCATTGTCTAGTTCTGCAAAATGTTTGAACAGGTATTCCATCAGTTCCGACAACTGTCAATGATTTCCATGTGTTAACCCATGTTGGTGCCATTTAATCCACTGGATTTTTCAGCAGGATTATTGCCGAAACGCAGCATTTTACACTCTCTGTATTAAAACACATCTGCCATGTCGTCTGTCATCCTGAAACCTCTGAATGGTTATTAGTGAATCTGTTTAAAAGTTTTAACACTCACTGTGCGGAGCATGGATTCAGGACCCAGCTTCAGATATACTACCAGCGACATAAGGACGAATTTATGGTCAAGAGAATTGAAACGACAACCAATTCCCCGACAGTGGGAGGAGCGGTGTAAATGCAGAGATTGTGGTGATCGTGGTAAGCAGAACCATCAGCAATTATCTCAAAATGGCAAGATCATTAGTTTGTGATTTTGGTTATAATCAGCGTCAGTCAGCAACAGGCTGCGAGAGAGAGAGGGAGTGGCATTTGAAAAGGAGACAATACAAATCGCAAGTCAAAACGCCAGTGAAACAATTCAACAATTGTTGCAAATGAGAGGTTTAAGAACACGAATTGACGATATTATGGGGGCAAGGCAATATTATTTATTGACATTTTGGGAACAAATCAGCACCTTAAGAAACGTTTGAATCGTCCCACTGATTTGAACATTTCTTTAAAAGGGAAAGGCTGATTTTGCGGAATTTATTTTCATTCAGAATCTAACTTCGTATATTTCACGTTTTTCACGTGTTTCAGACATGTAAATTCTGATTCGCTCCAGTTCTGCTGTTTTAACCACCACACTGTAGTCGCTACCTTGCAACTGGATCTCTTATAACGTTCTCAATGTTTCCGTGTCACTAATTCTGATTATTCTGCTGTGTATACTGATCAACATAAAGTAGGTCATTGTATATTGTAGCACTCTGTTTAAATTACCTCGACTATGGGAGGAAACTTTTTGTGTCGTCTCAGTTTAATGGAGGGCGTGGTTTAAAAGGTCTCCGCTGAGGGGTGGGGGGCAGGACTGTTTAAATGGTCTCCGTTCAATGTAGGGCATTGCTTGAATGGACTCTGTTGAGGGGAGCGTACTCTTTACATCGTCTCAGCTGAATGTAGGGGTTTGTTTTAATGCACTTTGTTGAGGATAGGGTGCGGTTTGAACAGTCGCTGTTTAATGTAGGATACAGCTAAATATCCCTTTAACGTAGGAAACTTTAGAAATAAGGGTAGCAAATATATTTCAGGAAACTACAGGCCGGTGAGCATTACATCTGTGCAGGAATTTCTTTGGCGAGTATTCATGGAGATCGGATTTGCTCCCTTTTCGAAGCAAATGGACGTCTTAGCGACACGAAACACGGCTTTTTGAAGGGGATGTCGTATCACACTGCCTTGTTCAAGTTATTCGAAGAATTGGCAAACATAATTATTGAGAGTAGGGCACTGGATGATATCTACATGAACTTCAATAATGCCATTGACAAGGTCCCTCATGGCAGACTGGTACAGAGAAGGTGAAGTCGCATAGGATCAGGGGTGAAGCTGCCAAGATGGATAAACTGGCTCTGTTGTAGAAGACAGAGGGTAGCAGTAAAAGGTTGCTATTCCTAATGGAGGGCTGGGACTAGTAGAGTTTCTCACGGATCAATGCTTGGACAATTGCAGTTTTCTAAATTATATAAATGATTTGGAAAAAACTGTGACTGGTTTGGTTAGTTTTTCGACCATACACAGTTTGATAGAACGGCGAACAGTGGTGAGGATTGTCAGAGGATACAGCAGGATATAGATCGCTTTTAGACTTGGGCGGAAAGATGGCACATGCAGTTTAAAGCGGAGAAATGTTAGGAAATGCTTTTTGGAAGGTCAAATACATAGAACATAGAACAGTACAGCACAGACAGGCCCTTCGGCCCTCTATGTTGTGCCGAGCCATGATCACCCTACTCAAACCCACGTATCCACCCTATACCCGTAACCCAACAACACCTTAACCTTACTTTTTTATTAGGACACTACGGGCAATTTAGCATGGCCAATCCACCTAACCCGCACATCTTTGGACTGTGGGAGGAAACCGGAGCACCCGGAGGAAACCCACGCACACAGTGGGAGGACGTGCAGACTCCACACAGACAGTGACCCAGCCGGGAATCGAACCTGGGATCCTGGAGCTGTGAAGCATTTATGCTAACCACCATGCTACCCTGCTGCGGTGGAATCAACGACGAAAGTGACTTTTGATGTCTGTCTTCTCAAATATATGAATAGGATTGGAATAGAGGGATCAGGACCCCGAAGTATGGACGATTTTAGTCAGACGGGCAGCATGTGGGAAATATGTAGTAAATTGCATAACCCTTAAGAGTATTGACAGTCAGAGAGAGCTAGGTGTACAAGTCCACGGGTCACTGAAAGGGGCAATGCAGGTGTATAACGTACTCAAGAAGGCATACAGCATTCTGGGCCTCATCGGCAGGGCATTGTGTATACAAATTGGCAGGTCATGTTGCAGTTATATAGAATCTTCATTAGGCCACACTTGGTGGCCAATTGTGGTCACCATACTGCCAGAATGATGTAGAGATTTTCGAGAGTGTACAAAAGAGAGTGTCTAGAATGAAGTTATGGGAGATGGGGGAAGGCATTAACCATGAGGCGAGATTGGATAAAGTGGTTTATTACCATTGGAATGACGGACATTAAGGGCGTCCCGATTGAGCTCTACTAAATTCTGATTGGCATGGACAGAGTAGATAGTCAGACGCTCTTTTATAGGGTGGAAGAGTGAAGTCGGAGAAGACACAGGTTCAAGATTAGTGATGCATAATTTAGAGGAGGTGAGACTTTTCCCACAAAGGGTTACTGGTAGAAGCGGTGGAATCAACGACGAAAGTGACTTTTGATGGCTGTCTTCTCAAATATACGAATAGGATTAGAATAGAGGGATCAGGACCCCGGAAGTATGGACGATTTTAGTCAGACGGACAGCATGGTCGGCGAGGTTTGGAGCACCGAAGGGCTTTTCCTGTGCTCTGCCTTACTTTGTTATTTGTTTTTTTGTTGATTTTTATTTGTCTCTATTGTGCTATAGGCGCTGTTTAGATAGACTCCGATTAGTGTAGGACATTGTTTAATGTAGGACATTGTCCAAACATTCTGTCTTTAATATAGGACACTGTTTATATGTTCTCTCTTTAACGTTGGACACTGTTTAAATGTTCTCTCTTCAATGGAGGACACTGTTTAAATGTTCTCTATTTAGCTCACTGGGCTAAATTGCTGGCTTTGAAAGCAGACCAAGGCAAGCCAGCAGCACGGTTCGATTCCGGTAACAGCCTCCCCGAACAGGCGCCGGAATGTGGCGAGTAGGGGCTATTCACAGGAACTTCATTTGATGCCTTCTCGTGACAATAAGCGATTTTCATTTTCATTTCATTTCATGTAGGCCACTGCTTCAATAGGCTCAGTTTAATGTCGGACACTTTAACTGGTCTCTGTTTATTATAAGACATTGTGCGAGGTTAACATTATCATCCAAAGAAGTGCAGGTTAGGTGGAATTGCCATGACAAATTACGTTACTCTCCTAAATGATTAACTGGGGTTACTGGGTTAGTGGGGTAATGTGGTGTGGGTTTAAGTAGGGTGCTCTTTCCAAGGGCCGAATACCATCCTTCTGCACTGTAAATTCTATGATTCTAAGAAACGGAGTCCATTGAAACGGTTTAAACAGACCCTCTTTAATGTAGGACACTTTTGATTTGGTCAGTTCAATACAACACTTTTGAAAGAGTCTCTGTTTAATAGTGGACAATGCTTATTGGTCTCTTAGCTAACGTGGGACACTGTGTAAGTAGTCTTTGTTTATTATAGGAAACTGTTCAAAGACTCTCTATTTAATGTAAGTCCCTGATTAAGTAATCTCTGTTCAATGAAGGATACTGTTTAAATACTGAGGCAGCACGGTAGCATAGTGGTTAGCATCAATGCTTCACAGCTCCAGGGTCCCAGGTTTGGTTCCCGGCTGGGTCTCTGTCTGTGCGGAGTCTGCACGTCCTCCCCGTGTGTGCGTGGGTTTCCTCCGGGTGCTCCGGTTTCCTCCCACAGTCCAAAGATGTGCGCGTTAAGTGGATTGGTCATGCTAAATTGCCCGCAGGGTCCTAAAACGTCAGGTTAAGGGGGAGTTGTTGGATTACGGGTATAGGGTGGATACGTGTGTTTTAATGGGGTGATCATTGCTCGGCACAACATCGAGGGCCGAAGGGACTGTTCTGTGCTGTACTTTTCTATGTTCTAAATAGATTCTCTTGAATGTCGGAAACTGACAGTCAGAGATATCGAAGTGCACAAGTCCACAGGTCACTGAAAGGGGCAACAGAGGTCGAGAAGATATTCATGAAGGCATATAGCATGCTTTCCTTCATTGGCCGGGGAACTGAGTATGAGCATTGGCAAGTTATGTTGCAGCTGTATAGATCCATAGTTAGGACACATTTGGAGTATAGTGTTCAATTCTGGTCGCCACACTAACATAAGGCTGTGGAGGATTTAGAGAGGTGCATAAGAGACTTACCAGGATGTCGCCTGGTATGGATGGCATTAGCTATGAGGAGCAGTTGAATGAACTCGTTTCTTTCTCACTGGGATGACGGAGGTTGAGGCGTGACTTGATGGAGCTCAAAAGAATAACGTGGGTCACAGACAGAGTGGATAGTCAGATACTTTTTCCTAGGGTAGAGGTGTCAATTACTAGGTGCATTGGTTTATGATGCGAGTGGCAAGGTTTTGTGGATATGTACGTGGTAAGATTTTTTACGTGGAGGACAGTGGGTGCATGGTACTCGCTGCTGGAGGAGGAGGTAGATGCAGGGACGATAGTGACGTTTAAGGGGCATTTTGGAAATTCATTATTAGGATGGGAATAGAGGGATACCGTCTCTGGAAGTGTAGAATATTTTAGTTTCGACGCACTACATGGCCGGCACAGGCTTGGGGGGACGAAGGACCTGTTCCTGTGCTGTACTTTTCTTTGTTCTTTGTTTAAGTAGTCTCTGTTTATTACACTATTTAAATGGGCTCTGTTTAATAAAGTACTCTGTCTCGTTAACGAGAGGACATTGTTTATATTGTCCGTTTGATGTAAGACATTGTTAAAAAAAATCGTTGACTATAGGGCATTGTTGACAGAGTCGCCGTTTGAATAGTATTTACTTGATGAGGACACTGGTCTCTGGTTAAGTTAGGAAACAGTTAAAATATCTCTGTTTAATATAGGAACTGTTTACAGAGTCTCCTGTGTGATGTATGGCACTGTTTAAAAGATCCCTGTTTAATGTCGGACGCTTTTTAATTTGTCTCTTGTTAAATGTAGGGCACCGTTGAAATCGTCTCTGTATAATGGTTTCAAGAATATAGTTCTGGGAAGTGGTATTAGTGTAGTTTACAGACGTTTGTTTTCTTTGTCGGGCAGCTTGATGTACGAAATGTCTCTGTTTTACAGAATGATTCGATTACTCATTGGTCTTTGCTCTAACTCAATATGTGTTTGCTCTGTCAGATCAAGTTTTGCCATTCGCATTCTGTCTGAAACTCTTACAATGTTTCTCATTTCAATTTATGAATTTACCTTGCCCTCTGAGTGTCATTCTGTATTAGGGTACATTTCCAAAACATCACTGAAATGCCTCAGGATTGCTTATGAGCGGAAATAGACTTCTGGAGAAGGCGAGGCGGGGATGGGGGTGGGGGTGGGGGTGGGGGCGGGGTCGCAATTGCAGAGCTCAACATGCTCACCTTAAGGCACTACATCTAAATATAAAGCCATGAAAGTAGGTGATGCTCTCGAGGTCAAAATTACAGAAGAGCTGATAGTTTGTAGAATTGCAAGGACGGTGGAGGGTATAGAGAAGGTCAAGGGAGAGAAAATATGTTATTTCAATCGAAAGGTTAAATAACGAATACAATTAAATTCAATTTCATCCCCATAAGGTTTTTATGTTTTCGTAACTAAAGTATTTCACTTTATTGGGAAATGTTGGGGAGCACATACGAATTCGTTGCTGGAGATGATTTCAAACACTTCAGCTAATTGAACAATTTATTGAATTTACCAATCAGACTGAATGGATATTTTGCAGCGTTTTTCAGCTCTTCTCTGAATTTTCTCTGTGTTACAGCATAAATACAAGTGTTTGTACAGCAACTAAGTGTCTGAAGCATTCGTGTTGTGGATACAGTGATATAATCAGCGTTAATATCATAAATAACATACTTCTTTACAATTTGTCTATAGATGTAAAACATAACACCAGGCGTCCATAACAAGAGAAAACTACCGGATATGCTGAATAATAGAGTAATGGATTTCATTCGGTTCTTCATTTCAGGATCCTCATGATTCTCCCCACTGCTAATCCGCAGTCTCCTCCGAAATCTGCTGGCCAGCAAAATGTATCTGACCGTCAGGACATTGAGCAGCAAAATCAGAAAGCACGGTACACAAGGTGTTACAATGATCTGCAGAGACTCAAATGCTCTCCATGCCCCTGAGTCGTGAACGCTGGATTTACTACTGCAATGCCAGGGAACATTATCGATTATATATAAAGGTTCAACAGTAAACCACCATGGGATACACCTTGAAATGCTCAGAACACTTATTGTCGCCAGAATCACTGCTGCCATTTTGGCGGTGCAATATTTAGTTTTCATACTCTGACACCAAATGGCGACAAATCGATCGTAGGTAAAAGCTGCAGTGAACCAAACTGAAACGTCATTGGCTGCAAAACTGAAGATTAGAGTAAGTGCACATACTGGAGTAATCTCCATGAAGGAATATCGGAAATACATCCGAACACTCGAGGACAATATTACATCTGTGATAACAAACAAGAGATCGGCCGTTGCCATGGCAACCAGGTAGACAGTGACACATTTTGAGAAACCACACTTTCCTTGAGACAGGATCATAATCGGGACCAAAGTAACTGTAAGAGTGGAAAAAGATAATAGATTTTTTTTCTATCCAATGTGCACAAGAAACAGCAATTTTACCCCATATGTGATGAAATATCATGGCCTAACATCTTTCATAATTTACTGGCAGCGTTGTTCTCTGGCCACTTGTTTTCCCGGAAGTTTGGTGTGTCTTCGATAGGAAATTGCATTGCCAGCGAAGGGAGTAGAGTATCAGGTTGCCAACGAGCTGCTTGTTGCCTCCAGCTAGGGACACGCGGCGAGAGAATTGGACTGTCCTGCCCCACATTTTCCTAAAGTATTAAACTCTGCAAACTGATTTATTGACCTTGGAATCTATTTTTTTAAGGATCATAGATACATTAGGTTAGCATCAAATGCCATGAATGCAATGGAACTTTACTAACGGATGTCGTAGTGAAAAGAGTATTGCTGACATCTGGGAATTTATAGTCTGGTATGAATAATTGGAAGCATGTCTCAGAAGGGAACGTCATACTTGGCTAATTCTCCGAAGTTATAAGGAAATCTCAGTGAGGGCAACTGCAGTGCACAAACCACACGTGGATTTTCAAAAGGGCCTTTCTCATTGTTGCATGGAACTCATGATTTATGCGTTAATTTGTGAAGCCGTTGTTTAAATAGTAGAATGGACAGCGAGCTGAAAACAATCAAGGAATCACTGAGTAGTGGGCAAGGGAACGAGTGTATCACAAGGACGAGGATTATTGGGCATTTGTATTCATTATTGACTAAAGTGTTTAAAAGGTGAAATAAGAAACACAATCTCACAATATGTAGAGGATTCAATATTTTGCATTGTAGTTTGTTCAAATGAAAATTATTGGAATAAACAACCAAATACGGACAACTGTCAACCTGCAAAATGGACTTGTAACTGTTAAATTGCATTCAATGTAGATGGTCCTCAGACATGTTCCGTTCATTGAGGGGAGAAGCAGTTAAATCGAGTCGATGAACAAAATTACGTGGATAAATTAAAGTAAAAAACTGAATAACCTGAAACTAAAACAGATGATGCTGGAAAAACATTGCATGTTTGGGAGAATAGGTACATCCCCTCTCATTGAAGAAGAGTTAGACGCACTCAAAACTTGTACTCGCTCTTGAGTGCCTCCACATGCTGACAGACTTGCGGAATTATTCCAGGACTTTCTGTTCTTGTTTGAAAATTATTGGTGTTGTACCAGTACTGTTTCCACTGAAGGAAACGCCGTGCCTTTTTATAATCTCATAAGAAGTCAAGCAAATAAACATATTGCGTTTCATTTCGAGTAGAATAACGCTGAAATATACTGAACCTATGATAAATGTTTTTGAAAGTTTGTTCAACCACAACTGGAATTCTATGAAACCAAATGGTCTCCACAACATATAAACACTATAGAGGAGTCCAGAGTATATGAAAAATGTTGCCTGTATGTTACACATTTTGAACTGTTTCACTTTTGTCGACACTTTGAACTGATCAATTATCTGTAGGACAGAGAAAACGGAATAACTTCTTGGACTATTCTGCAGGAATTGTGAATATGAGGAGTTTTCGAGGTGTTACCAATGCAACTTTATACTGAAGTTAATTAAACAGATCGGAAGACAGCAATTGAAAGAAACATTTTGGGTGGAAGAATGGAACATGAATGCTCTTCTGCACCTTAAACACCTGTGTCGGCCTGTTTTGGCTGAAATACGTGTTGATGTGATGCAAATTCGATACAATTTAATACAACTTCGTACCTGTAGTTTCTTCACCAAAGCGAAAGCCGTTATTTCTGGAATCATTACAGATAATAGTATCTATTCACCTGAGGAATGAGCAGTGCTCCGAAAGGTAGTGTTTGAAACAAACATGTTGGACTTTAAACCTGCTGTTGTAAGTCTTCTTACTGTGCTCACCCCAGTCCAACGCCGGCAACTCCACATCGAAATGGGAAGGTCGAGAAACTTGGCACTCAGTTTGTGATTTTCGTTAAGATAAGTACTTCAGAAATATTTAAAACATTCCACCGGTCCGAACATTTCACTAAAACCTACAGTCTGAATTTGCGGATGTTTTCATTCATTCAGAAACGTTTTTCATACATTTCACTTCTTTTTACCCAGTTCCAGGCACGTGCATTGCAATTGTCTCTTCTTCTACTGTTTGCATTGTTTTAGCCGCCACTTATTGCCTCACGGTTGAAACTGGCTCACCTATCACGTTCTAAATGCAATGTTTACGTGTGATTCATTCAGATTATTCTGCTGTGCATACTGTACATCAGTGATAAGAACCAGCATGATCACTGCTGGAGACTGTGGAACCTGCTGCGCTGTTCACTACATTCTCCTTCACTGCTGAAGAGACTGTGGAACCTGCTGCGCTGTTCACTACATTCTCCTGCACTGCTGGAGAGACTGTGGGACCTGCTGCGCTGTTCACTACATTCTCCTGCACTGCTGAAGAGACTATGGGACCTGCTGCGCTGTCCACTACATTCTCCTTCACTGCTGAAGAGACAGTGAAACCTGCTGCGGTGTTCACTACATTCTCCTGCACTGCTGGAGAGACTGTGGAACCTGCTGCGGTGTTCACTACATTCTCCTGCACTGCTGGAGAGACTGTGGAACCTGCTGCGCTGTTCATTACATTCTCCTTCACAGCTGGAGACTGTGGAACCTGCTGCGCTGTTCACTACATTCTCCTGCACTGCTGGAGAGACTGTGGAACCTGCTGCGCTGTTCATTACATTCTCCTTCACAGCTGGAGACTGTGGAACCTGCTGCGCTGTTCACTACATTCTCCTGCACTGCTGGAGAGACTGCGGAACCTGCTGCGCTGTTCATTACATTCTCCTTCACAGCTGGAGACTGTGGAACCTGCTGCGCTGTTCACTACATTCCCCTTCACTTCTGGAGAGACTGTGGAACCTGCTGCGCTGTTCACTACATTCTCCTTCACTGCTGGAGAGACAGTGGAACCTGCTGCTCTGTCCACTACATTCTCCTTCACTACTGGGGAGAATGTGGAACCTGCTGCGCTGTTCACTACATTCTCCTTCACTGCTGGAGAGACTGTGGAACCTGCTGCGCTGTCCACTACATTCTCCTTCACTGCTGGAGAGACTGTGAAACCTGCTGCGGTGTTCACTACATTCTCCTTCACTGCTGGAGATACTATGGGACTTGCTGCGCTGTTCACGACATTCTCCTTCACTGCTGATTAGACTATGGAACCTGCTGCGCTGTTCACTACATTCTCCTTCGCTGCTGAAGAGACTGTGGAACCTGTTGCGCTGTTCACCACATTCCCCATCACTGCTGGAGAGACTGTGGAACCTGCTGCGCTGTTCACTACATTCTCCTTCGCTGCTGAAGAGACTGTGGAACCTGCTGCGGTGTTCACTACATTCTCCTTCACTGCTGGAGGCTATGGAACCTGCTGCCCTGTTCACTACATTCTCCTTCACTGCTGGAGAGACTGTGTAACTTGCTGCGCTGTTCACTACATTCTCCTTCGCTGCTGAAGAGACTGTGGAACCTGCTGCGCTGTTCACTACATTCTCCTTCACTGCTGGAGGCTATGGAACCTGCTGCCCTGTTCACTACATTCTCCTTCACTGCTGGAAAGACTGTGTAACTTGTTGCGCTGTTCACTACATTCCCCATCACTGCTGGAGAGACTGTGGAACCTGCTGCGCTGTTCACTACATTCTCCATCACTGCTGGAGAGACTGTGGAACCTGCTGCGCTGTTCACTACATTCTCCATCACTGCTGGAGAGACTGTGGAACCTGCTGCGCTGTTCACTACATTCTCCTTCACTGCTGAAGAGACTGTGGAACCTGCTGCGCTGTTCACTACATTCTCCTTCACTGCTGGAGAGACTGTGAAACCTGCTGCGGTGTTCAGTATATTCTCCTTCACTGATGGGGAGACTGTGGAACCTGCTGCGCTGTTCACTACATTCTCCTTCACTGCTGAAGAGACTGTGGAACCTGCTGCGCTGTTCACTACATTCTCCTTCACTGCTGGAGAGACTGTGAAACCTGCTGCGTTCAGTATATTCTCCTTCACTGATGGGGAGATGGTGGAACCTGCTGCGCTGTTCAATACATTCTCCTTCACTGCTGGAGAGACTATGGGACCTGCTGCGCTGTTCACTACATTCTCCTTCACTGCTGATTAGACTATGGAACCTGCTGCGCTGTTCACTACATTCTCCACAACTGCTGGAGATACTATGGGACCTGCTGCGCTGTTCACTACATTCTCCTTCACTGCTGATTAGACTGTGGAACCTGCTGCGCTGTCCACTACATTATCCTTCACTGCTGGAGAGACTGTGGAACCTGCTGCGCTGTTCACTACATTCTCCTTCACTGCTGGAAAGACTGTGTAACTTGCTGCGCTGTTCACTACATTCTCCTTCACTGCTGAAGAGACTGTGGAACCTGCTGCGCTGTTCACTACATTCCCCATCACTGCTGGAGAGACTGTGGAACTTGCTGCGCTGTTCACTACATTCTCCTTCGCTGCTGAAGAGACTGTGGAACCTGCTGCGCTGTTCAATATATTCTCCATTTCCCCGTCGAATGTTGAAAACAATGCTTCTGGATCTTCCTACTTTGATGTAATATAATAAAATATTTTGCTTTGTAATATAGACACCGATAAAGGAATTGTTAAACTCAGAACTGTTATTAAAAATCATAAAGTTAAGAAGCAGCTGTAGAAATCCACTCACCAGGAAGTCCAATGACTGAAAGTACAGTATAAAAAACTCGCTCTATCTGAATGATGACTTGATATCACATGGCACCGAGGCACTAAGACTTGTGCTTGTTTCCCAAGGTGGACTGATCTGAAATGATTCTGCGGGTATTTCTGCTTTTATGCAGTAGATAATTCCCCAGTGACCTATGATGATTAATATTACTTACAGTAGATAGAGCAAATTGGTAACTCTGGCAACAATGGAAATATGCTGATGGATGTCAAAACCGCCTGATATATCAGTAGAAAACACAAAAGGTTTTTGCAAGTGTTCGCTTATTGTCACGAGTAGGCTTCAATGAAGTTACTGTGAAAAGCCCCTAGTCGCCACATTCCGGCTGGTACGGGAATCGAACCGTGCTGCTGGCCTGCTTGGTCTGCTTTAAAAGCCAGCGATGTCGAACAGTGAGCTAAACCATCTCAGGCCTCAAACACATTAAGTTGAATTTCTCTCTTCTTGACTTGAATTTTATCTGTGGTTCAACACATTTTAATAAGGGAATACAATAGGTACAAGAAGAATAATATTTAATAGGAGCCAAAGCAGCTGGCCAGCATGCGAGTAGAATGTGGAGGTTAATAGTGGGAAAGCAATCTTACAATCTCAAAATGTAAGGTGACAGGGAGGGAATGTTTGGGACAACGCTGTGATATCAGAGATTGACAAAGTAAGTCAGAATGTGGAAATGTGGATTTCTGGAGGAGTTGATGTGCTGCGCTGACGCACATCAGGTAGCTCTCGTCCCAATAGGACCGAAAACAGCGTATTTTATTGGATTCTTGGCTTAGAAAGCCATCAATAACTCATTGAAACCCAAAACGCATTAACAGCGAAGAGGCAGAGGAGACACTGTCTTTGTAGAGTTTGCACCTTCTCCCTGTGTCTGCCTGGGTTTCCACTGGGTGCTCCGACTTACTACCACTGTCTCAAGATGTGCAGGTTAGGTGGATTGGCCAAGCTAAATTATCTCTCATGATGCGGTTGCAGGACTAGCATGGGTAACAGGCCCTAGGCAGGATGGTATTTGAAAGGGTTCCAACAGACTCGACTTTCATAGTGGCCTCCTTCTGCACTGTAGGGTTTCTATGCTGCTCTGAAGAGCGAAGAATGAGCTGACCCATTATATGAAATTAGACCCCAATGCCTGTCTCTGGGCGCATTAAAGGAACTCTGAACGAATTACTGTCCACGTGATATAAACTGAAATAAACTAAATATGGTAAGTACATGCAATATAATTTAATACAGCTTCAAGCAAATAGTATTCTATCGAAGTGTCGTATGGACAAGAAAGATTAACCATAGAATTGACAGCGACATTCGGCCAATAGAGTCTGCACTGGTTCTTGGAAAGAGCACCCCGCTTATGTCCACAGCTCCACCCAATCCACTAATCCCAGTACCCCAGCTAACCTTTTTTATGAAAACTAACGATAATTTAGCATGGCCAATCCACCTAACCTGCACACCTTTAGATTGAAGGAGGAAACCGGCAAACCGGAGGAAACCACGCAGACACGAGAAGAACGTGCAGGCTCCACACAGACAGTGACCCAGTAGGGAATCGAACCTGGGACCCTGAACCTGTGAAGCAACGGAACGAACCACTTGCTACCGTACCGCGCGGTTCCTCTGTTGAAAGATGCAGTCAAACTTGCTGAGTTTTCTTTATCTTTCAAATTCAATTAAAGCAATATTTCTTGGAATGAATGTAGTGCGACAATACACAAATATTCTGACAAATGTTGTGAGCTGCATACGTCATGGTTCCAGGTTACTCAGATATAAGATTAATCAGACATGGTTCAATGCATTTCAACACTGAACCAAAAAATAGCCCTTTGTTTACTCTGCTAAATTACAGACATCCATCGGAGTGAGGCCATTTGCACTCGATTCAAGTCTATTCCAAGTATTAGCAAGGCACTAGGTCAATCGAACAAAAGTCATGTTGCCCCCTCTCTCTGATAACTCCTCCTAAACTATTGACGTAGTTGAGTCTCGACTGTTATCATCCACCTCCCGTTGCAGAAATTCATTCCGGGATGTTATAGTGGTTAATGCAGTACTTACACTTTTCACTCCAGGAACCTTTCTGGCCATTTTGAACACGGTAGTTCTTTCATCTGCGCTCCTGTAAGTAAATTCTGAACTAAAATTCTTTGGAACTATATTGTTATAAAATTCAGGAATGCGTACGTTTTAATGCATGGTGGAACACAAATAAATAATATTGTTTCTATTGCTCAGGTGTAGCAGTGTTTTTTATCAGTGCAGGGGAGCCATATTGCTCGGCGACGATACTAGTGCCCAGAATCATGTCGTTGTCTCTGTCATATGTCGTATGGTTTTCACCCCAGGAAAGCGCAGAAGCATTCGAATGGTGTATCACTGCAGATGGGATGTTCCTGAATATGTTCTCTTCTTATGACGAATAACTTCTGGTCTGTCTGCGAAAGTTACATCGCCACTTGCAAAAGTAATTCACTTAACATTGCTTAATTTCTGTTTTCACTGTGACCGGAGTCTCCAACTTATGAATCTGGGCAAAATTAAAAAGAACTGTACATATGGAAATAAAAGTTGCACAGAATCCCATGTCTAATTATGGATATTTGTAATGTATGTAAACACCAATGCAAATACAGGCATCATGATAAATCATGTATCATATTATTGGAATAGTTTTCTTACCAAGTTATTTATAGAAAATGTCTAACACCGTCCGGCACACGGTCTTTATGACTTGGAATTTTGAGAATTTTCTATCAGTTAAAATGGGAAACAGAGAAGCTGGTGACAATTGGAAAAGTAACCACAGATTACAATCAGAAAATAATGCAGCGAATATGAGGCCCTTCACCCATCGAGTCTGCACCGACTGATCTGCCTACCTAATTCAATTTTCCAGCACTTAGCCAATAGCTGTGTCTGTTATCACCTGCTAAGTACTCATCCTGGGACATTTCAAAGGACTTCAGGCAATCCGCCTCTGCCACCCTCCCAGGAAATATATGTAATGGCAGTGAGAGTGGGTATTTACTCTTCTAATTATCTGCTTGTGTTTTAAATGTTCGAGGTGTTGGCTCCATATCAGCCAATATTGAAGTTTTACACATAGCGGAGATCAGTGTTGCAGCCATCAAACTGAATCGGTATTGTCAATCAGCTGTGTTCTAAAACCATGCTCTCTGATTCTTCTCTCTCAACACGGTTTGTAATTGTTGCTTGTCTTGCAAACTAAGAGGCGTGAAATCCAGAGAAAGAGAAACAATTTGCAAATTGTGCATCACACCAGGGATCTAACAAGCTGCATCCATCCAGTCGCAGAACCATAGAGCAGCATAAAAGGTGCAGTGCGGATTGAGGCCATACATCCATCTTGTCTGTGTGCGAGCATTCATATCACGCCTTCCTGGCCCAGATCCAGAGCTTTGCAGTCTACCGCTGTTCAGATTCACATCCAGCTACATCCGGGGTGGGGGGTGGGGGTGGGGGGGGGGGGGGGCTTCCAGACTGGATCGACAGCCCTCATTTGGCGTAGTTAGTCAGACCAAAGGGGACACTGTATAACTGCACTCTGAACGAAATCACCCGTGTATACCCAGTGATCACTGATTGCAAGATCGGCAACACGAACTCAATTGGAATGATTCTAATGATCCACATAGTTACACGGTACACACGCCCAATTCCCCACTACCAGTTGGAGAAGATTGGAATCGTAGGAAATAATAGATCTCTCTACTCGTTTCACCGAGGCCACTTCTATATTTATGAAAAAAACACTTTGTAGGATCACCCTCACCGGATGCAAACAAAGGAGTGCCATCACGCTGTACCCTCATCCTGTGGGACAGGGAGCGTTGGGTGAGTGTTAATTCAATCAAACTGACGGTTGTGTCCCAGTAAATGTGCCCTCAATTTACATTTAGCCAAAATCCGGTTAGGCAGCCAGAGGAGAACATTGTGACTCCACCACAGAGACTGCCTAACGTTATAAAGACCTGCAGTGACGAAAACTTTGCTTATCACCTTTTAAGCCTGTCACTCTCGGGAAAGATCGAATCATCCAAGATCCACTGAGGTACCGAACTGACTCACACCTCCAATCACCTCCCAGACTACTTACAAGAATATGAAGAGCCAGAACAGGCATCTATCCCGTAGTGAGAGGAGATGCTAATGGAGTTAAGATTCAGGGCCGGTCAGTCTGTCAAGCTGACAGACATACAGTTACAGACACATCTTTGATAATAGAGACAGATCCCGGTATGGAGATACAGAACCCGAACTGGTGAAATAAGATCTGGGACTGGGGAATAAATGTGGACACCTCTGGATTCCAATCTTCCCATATCTTCTGGCGGGCCGACAGTTAATATTGGCGCTGACTTGGTGAGAATTGACCTGTCAATCCTGCAGGCTGTACATGCGTCGAAGAAAAATAAAACGAAGAATGATAGCCAAGAACTCAGAGGGGCCTATTAATTTGAAGCACATTAATTTGAACTAAACTACGGGTACTCCTGAAATCACGTGACAAATGTGCGCGTCTCAGGTGGGAAATACGGATCGATATCATGACCGATTAAATAAACCTAAATTAAAATGTTTTAATGATAGGACATGGGAGAATAACGGAAATTGTATGCTAATGGGACTGGTGTTAGCCCGTTACCGAAAGGGGGTTGTAGAATTGTGTTTTCCCAGGCACAGGCAACTTTAACAATAAATATTAAACAGTTCACATGTATTGCTATATAAAACATAAATATTCGTAGTTGACAGTTTCTAAGGCACCAGGGAACATAGGACGTTAGCTACCCGGCGTGACGACATTCCTGATTTGGGATGTCTGCACAGATACCCACATGAAAACACTCAGCAGAGTATTTCGCTTCGGGTAGATGTTCCTGGAGGATGTTGACAATGCCATGCAAGATCAGGCTAAGCGAGTTGTATATACATTAGGACGGCAGATAAGAGGATCTAGAAGATACCACAAGGCAATGAGCAACGCACTGCTTTCCATGATCAGGTCACACATTCCCCTGATTCCTGGTAATCAATGTCATTGGTCCCAATAGGTCAACACATGTAATATATAATGCTTATGATTGGATAGTGTCCAGCCGGTGTGTGCTGAGTAACTGTTGGAAATGGTATAACATCTTTGGATGTACTTTGGAGGAGTATCTGCATCGCTCAGATGTTTGCTCCCCGCTGTCGTAACTTCAATAAACTTCTGGCGATTGGAACGGACCCGGTTGTCGAGAAATGATTTCGGATTAATTTCCACTAACAGCCTCACCAATGCCTTTAATAGGTGCAAAAACGCTTCTTTACATTCATACTCCATTCGTTTAGATATAAAGGCTAACAATCCATATGCTTTCTTTATTACATGTTGTACCATAATATTGGGCATCATGCCAGGTAGCTAACTGGCATGGCCACATGACTTATTCGGGCTGATTAAGGCAGAGCTCCAAAGGAAATGAAATGAAAAACGCTTTTGTCTCAAGTCGGCTTCAAATGAAGTTACTGTGAAAAGCCCCGAGTCGTCACATTCCGGCGCCTGTTCGGGGAGGCTGGTACGGGAATTTGAACTGTGCTGCTGGACTGCCGTGGTCGCTTTCAAAACCAACAATTTAGCCCTGTGCTAAACCAGCCCCAGACAAAAACCCCAGCAGCAAATATTCCGTGTCTACAGCCCAGAGGAAGCGCTTCTGAGGGTGCTGCCTGCTGTACCAAGTCAGGGTCAGGTTTGAGCTCAGAGCCTGACCTGTGAGGCGTCACCATGACCTAAGGACAATGGATACAGCGGTCTGGAAAACATCATGATTAAGTTTATCTTCCATTGGCTGATCACACAGCCTCAAACTGCCTAAAAGCAACGTTCATCGGATTTGATAAATCTTAAGTAATAGATTATCATTAAGAATGAATAGTGTCAGGGCAGCAAAGTGGTGGAGTGTGTAGCGCTGCTGCCTGACGGCGCCGAGGTCCCAGGCTCGATCACGGCTCTGGGTCACTGTCCGTGATGAGTTTGCGCATTGTCCCCGTTTTCCTCGGTTTGCCCCCCCCCCTCCCCACAGCCCAAAGAACCGTAAATCGGCCCTTAATTGGAAAACAAATAATTGGATACTCTCATTTTTTTCAAATAGAAAACGAAATGTTTGAATTGTGTCCATCTGAGTCTTGCTGACGAACTATTTGAAACTGTCTATATTATGATGATTCCCGTTGTTCAGTGGAGTACAATGTGGTTTGCCCAGTGACCTGCTGCCAGCCGATGACAGTCCAATAAAACATTTGGAGTTTGGCGCAGATGCGCGCGGGTGTCGACTGATTCTTTCGGACACTTTAATGAAGTTTTGCCTCTATTTCTGCGCTGTTTAATGTAGTCGCTTTCCTGATTCCCACCTATCTCTGAGCGCTTTCACTGACTCTCATTCCTCTCTTTATCGGAGTCCCACCATTCTCTCCGTTCATGAGTGAAGTCTGTTTAATGTAGGGCACAGTTTCAATGGTCTCTGTTTTATGTAGGAGACGGTTTAAATGGTCTCTGTTTAATGTCAGACACGCTTTACATGGTCTCTGTTGAGGGTGTGGCACTGATTAAATAATCTCAGTTTAATTCCGGGCATTGTTTCAATGGTCCCATTGAGGGGCGGATACTCACTATATACGCTCCGTTTAATGTAGGACATTGATGAATTGGTATCTGTTTAATACAGGAAACTTTAAATTGTCCGCTTAATGTCGGGCACTGGTAAATGTTTTCTGTTTAATGCAGGGCAGTTCAAATCGTCTCTGTTCAATGCAGGGCACTGTTTAAATAGTCTATGTTTAATGCATGGCACTGTTTAGTCTGTGTTTAATGTAGGACATTGTTTAAAGTCTCGTTTTAATGTAAGGCACTCTTTAAATAGTCTTTGTTTAGTGTAGGGCACTGTTTAAATGTTATCTGTTTAATCTCGGACACTATTTAAATAGCCTTTGTTTGATGTGGGACACTGTTTAAAAAGTCTTGTTTAATGTAGGATACTGTTTCAATTCTCTGTATTTAATGTCGGACATTGTTTCAATGCTCTCTAATGTCGTGCACTGTTTAAATGCTACCTATTTAATGTCCGACACTGTTTCAATGCTCTCTAATGTGGGACACTGTTGAAATACTCTCTGTTCAATACAGGACACTGTTTAAATAGTCTGTGGTAATGTAGGGTACTGTTTAACTGTCTCTGCTTAATTTCGGAGACTGTTTATATGTTGTTTAATATACGACACTGGTTAATTGGTTTCTGTTTAATATGGGACACTGTTCAAATGGTTTCAAATTAACATTGTACCCTGTTTAAATAGTTTTGGATTATTGTTGAGCGCTGCCTAATGGAGTCTGTTTGATGGAGGGTACTGTTTAATACTTTTCTTCAATGCTGCATATGATAATACCAGCATGTTTACAATTGAACTGTCTAAGTTGTTTGTATTTAATATAGTACACTGTTTTGATATTGTCTATTTAATTGAGGACACTGGTTAAATAACATATTGATTTAATAGTTTCATGTCGGATACTCTTTGAACCGTCTGTATTTAATAGCCCATTTTCCTGATTCCCGTTCCCACTCACCGTATCTCTTCCCCATTCCCTGCTTGCATCCCCCACCCACTGAAACTCATCGTCATGTTCTCGAATCCCTTCCCAGACACTGAAACACTTCTATTGCACCCTGAATCCCTCCCCACCCAATGTAATACATCCCCATCTCACCGATTCCCTTCCCAGAGACTGAAACTCTTCCATAGCACCCTGAATCCCTCCCCGCCCCCAATTAAACACATCCCCATCTCACCGATTCCCTTCCCAGAGACTGAAACTCTTCCATAGCACCCTAAATCAATCCCCCCTCCCCCAATGAAACACATCCCCAGTTCACCAATTACATTCCCAGAGACTGAAACTCTTCCATAGCACCCTGAATCCCTCCCCACCCAATGAAACACATCCCCATCTCACCGATTACCTTCCCAGAGACTGAAACACTTCCATAGCAACCTAAATCTCTCCCCACCCAATGAAACACATTCCCATCTCACCGATTCCCTTCCCAGAGACTGAAACTCTTCCATAGAAACCTGAATCTCTCCCCACCCAATGAAACGCATCCCCATCTCACCGATTACCTTCCCAGAGACTGAAACTCTTCCATAGCACTCTGAATCAATCCCCCGGCCAATGATTTGACTCCCCGTCACCCCTACTGCAATCCCCCTTCCTGTCCAGTAAAACGTTTTCCAGAACATCATCACCACCCACACACCTGTAACTCTTCCCTCCCCATTCTTCCCCATCCGTAACTTTTAATCATCTTGGAGAGATGCTGGTCCCTCTGTGACGTACAAAACCCCTTCCCCCGCAGAGAGAGCATCTTCCCATCTCCCTCTGTGGAGCCCGGGCACACTCTGGTACCCTGATACCCTCTGTTAAGCCCTGACACCCTCTGTGGTGCCCTTAATCCCATTGTCAGGCCCGGATACCCTCTGTGGTGCCCTTAACCCCATTGTCAGGCCCGGACACCCTCTATGGTGCCCTTAACCCCATTGTCAGTCCCGGACACCCTCTGTGGTGCCCTTAACCCCATTGTCAGTCCCGGACACACTCTGTGGTGCCCTTAGCCCATTGTCAGGCCCGGACACCCCCTGTGGTGCTCTGAAATGCAAATGAACATCACTTATTGTCACCAGTAAGGCTGCAAATGAAGTTACTGTGAAAAGCCCCTAGTCGCCACATTCCGGCACCTGTTCGGCGAGGCTGGTACGGGAATTGAACCTTGCTGCTGGCCTGCCTTGGTCTGATTTCAACGGCAGCAATTTAGCCCTGTTCTTAACCAGCCCCTGGTTTGACACCCTCTGTAGTTCCCTGAATATGTCTGGAGTGCCCTCAAAGCCTAAACGTTGCTCTGAAACGCGCCGCATATCCCTGAAACACTTTCAACCACAGATCCACACAATTGAGGTTTTCCTCCCCCCCCCTACAAACCTCCCAACACCGCATTGCAGAGGACACGGGTTCGATCGCGGCTCCGGGTCACATTCTCCCTGTGACTGCGTCGGTCTTACACTGACAACCCAAAAGTGGGCAGTGCGGGTGGAATAACCACGGAAAATTGCTCCTTAATTGCAGTAAAGAATTGGACACTTCAAATTCATAAAATTACTAATCCTCCCCACCCACTGAACATTTCACCCACACTGAGATCTCCTGCACCACTCCGTGAATGACTCTCGCAGCCCCTGAACCACTTTGCCAATCTCTTACCAACCGTACGAATGCGCTCCCAATCTGAAACTATTGCCGACCTCTGGATCAGTTTCACGGTTAGCTTTAATCACTTTCCGACCATCATCTTGTTCTCGATAGATAGATCTAGAACTGTAAACGGTCAGAGAGCTGATATTAATGGTCTCCTGCATTATCTCAGTCCATTTTCCCTGAACTGATCTCCCCTTCCCTTTATCTGGAACTTATATATCTGTGCCCAGACTGAATCGAATCCGGGGAACTTCTCCCCAGGCAGCCTGATTCCAATGTAAACAAAACATGAAGCAGTGATCAATGCAATACGTTTTATTTCTGATGACAGGCCGTTATTCAGACAGCAGTAACATAGGGTCAGCTGTTGGAGCAGTGAAGTAATCAGGGAATAATTTTCCAGGGACGAAACTTCCATTCAGTGAGAACATGGGGATCTCTGGTTGATGGAAGTCCCTCACTGGACCATTCAGCTTTAACCTTCAATAAGGTGTTGAGCCATCCTCGTTTTTGGAACGGGAAATTACAGCTGCCACCTGATCAGGGACTGACAGTTCACCAGCGCTGGCATTCATCTCACCATTGTCAGGTCCTGACTCTAAAAGGAAAAGACAACATGAAGGAGGAATTAATTGCTGGTTCTTCGGAGGGAGAACAATGAGAAAACATTACGCAGAGCCTGTCAGTGTGACAGGGACAGACTCCACACAACATATTATTATTATATATGTAGATTTTTAAATAACAAACTTTATTGTCACAAGTTGGTTTACATTAACACTGCAATTAAGTTTCTGTGCAAAGCCCCTAGTCGCTACACTCCGGCGCCTCTTCGGGCACAGGGAGGGAGAATTCAGAATGTCCAAATTACCATATAGCACGTTGGAGGAAACCGCAGACACGGGAGAACGTGCAGACACCACACAAGCCGGGATTCCAACATGCGACCCTAGTGCTGTGAAACTACAATGCTAACAAGTGTGCCGTCATGCCAGTTACATTGGATTTGATGTATATTATAATATTCCAGAGTTTCCAGCCTCAGACTCCATGCCTTGTACAAACTTCCACCCTCCATCCATCCTCTTGTCACTCCCGCCCACTATCTCACTCCCTGTCCTGGACGGCATATGTCCCTCCCTCCCACTCCCTGTCCTGGACAGAATCTGTCCCTCCCTCCCACTCCCTGTCCTGGACAGCATCTGTCCCTCCCACCCACTCTCTGTACTGGGTAGAATCTGTCCCTCCCTCCCACTCCCTGCCCTGGACAGCATCTGTCCCTCCCACCCACTCTCTGTCCGTGACAGAATCTGTCCCTCCCTCCCACTCCCTGTCCTGGACAGAATCTGTCCCTTCCTCCCACTACCTGTCCTGGACAGAATCTGTCCCTGCCTCCCACTCTCTGTCCTGGACAGAATATGTCCCTCCCTCCCACTCTGTGTCCTGGGCAGAATCTGTCCCTCCCACCCACTCTCTGTCCTGGACAGCATATGTCCCTCCCTCCCACTCCCTGTCCTGGACAGAATCTGTCCCTCCCTCCCATTCCCTGTCGTGGACAGCATCTGTTCCTCCCACCCACTCTCTGTCCTGGGTAGAATCTGTCCCTCCCTCCCACTCCCTGTCCTGGACAGCATCTGTCCCTCCCACCCACTCCCTGTCCTGGACAGCATCTGTCCCTCCCACCCACTCTCTGTCCTGGACATCATCTGTCCCTCCCTCCCACTTCCTGTCCTGGACAGAATCTGTCCCTCCCTCCCACTCTCTGTCCTGGACAGAATATGTCCCTCCCTCTCACTCCCTACCCTGGACAGCAACGGTCCCTCCCACCCACTCTCTGTCCTGGACAGAATCTGTCCCTCCCTCCCACTCCCTGTCCTGGACAGAATCTGTCCCTCCCATCCACTCTCTGTCCTGGACAGAATCTGTCCCTCCCTCACACTCCCTGTGACACACAGACTCACATCCCTCCCACTCTATCATTTGTACTGACTCACTCACTCCTTCCCTCTCATTGCCTGACATGTACATACTCTCTACTTTCCAATCTCTGATGTGCCTAGACTCCTTCCCTCTCTGGTACTCTGTGACATGTACGTAATCCGTCCCGCCCCCACTTCTTGCACTGTACAGACTCCCAGTCCTCCCACCCTCTCTTCGGTTCACACCCAGTCCATCCCTCTGTCCCAATTTCTGTCCTGTTAGAACTTCTCTCTGAAGTATACTGACGCCCTGCACGTTGCCTGAGAATGAGGATAACTACCCCCAATATCAAGGAGAAGAGAAAATGAAAATTATACTTATGTAGAACTTTTCCCGGAATATGACAAAAGTATAAGGGAGGGGAGACGGTTTCTCAATGTCCAACAATGTGTGCTCTGAAACAGTGCGGCCAATCAATTTACAGAAAAGCCCACAAAATAGCCAATTAGAATTGTCAGATGTCCAATTTCTGGTCATGTGGACTGGGACGTTAAACCACAACAGTGTAGCACTCCCGCAGTGCTGAGCTCCATGTACAGGAGTGGATCATCAATATACAACAGTGTAGCACTCCCGCAGTGCTGAACTCCATGTACAGGGGTGGAACATCAATGCACAATAGTGGAGCACTGCCGCAGTGCTGAGGTCCATGGACTGGACTGTGACCGCAACCCACAAACATTCATTTAACGCCCAACTGAGACAGAGACTGCCCCCCAGTTATTTACAATGCATCATTTCTCCCTTTGTCATATCTACTTAATCCAACTTCTCACACCCCACATGTTTATGAACGGGGCAGTGTTAATCCAGTTCAATGTATAGGATTGACTGCATTTTACTCCCAGAGTTCCCTTTGGTATTTTATTGTCACCTGACCGTAGTGGTAGCTGAGGGCCTTGTCTGGTCATTCCAGTTGGTCTGGAGTCACAGGTAGGCCAGTGCCACACAGGGCAGGAGCGAACCGGATGGGATTTTACGATGAATGACAATGGTTTCATGATGTTGATGGGATTCAAATTCCACCGTTTGCCGTGATGGGATTGGAACCCCGGTTCTCGGGATTACTGGTTCTGTAACTGTACCATGTCTCATAATGAAATGTGGGCTTGTTCCCATAGAAAACCTCCGTCTCGCTCCAATAACTATTCTTCACCTGAGGTTCTGGCTGAGAAGTGTGGGGAGAAATGGTCTGATGGGTATTCTGATCCTGTCCTCACACACAGTACACACTCTCACCATCCGTAGCAGTGTCAGTGACCGGGAGCAGTAACTGAACTGCGCAATGAGCACAATGACAGAGTTTGTTATCCGGATCAATGATCCCACTTAGACCCAGCAATGTGCTCCACCCAGTAACTTCTGGTTTCATTATTGATCCGTGTGCATCAGCTCGCAAAACTAACACGACCCGAGAAATACTCAAATAGTGACTAAAATAACTGAGTTTTACCAATGAAAATATTGTATACTGAATTTCATAGAATTTACAGTGCAGAAGGAGGCCATTTGGCCCAGCGAGTCTGCACCGCCTCCTGGAAGGAGCACCCTACACAAGGTTAACACCTCCACCCTATCCCCATAACCCAGTAACCCCACCCAACAAAAAGGGCAATTTATCATGGCCAATCCACCTAACCTGCACATCTTTGGACTGTGGGAGGAAACCGGAGCACCCGGAGGAAACCCAAGCACACACGGGGTGGATGTGCAGACTCCACACAGAGTGACCCAAGCCGGAATCGAATCTGGGACCCTGGAGCTGTGAAGCGATTGTGCTATCCACAATGCTACCGTGCTTCCCTTAAAATCATCAGTTTTTTAAAGAATCTCACAATCCACATCCCTTATCCTATCAAACCATTCCACTCAAAGAAAATACAATCGATTTAAACTGTATCTTCATGAAACCCAGCGGCTTTATTGTTGGAGAACGTTAAGAGATTCTTACGCCTTTCCATAATATCTTGCCTCGTTGCAGTAGGATTGTGCTGGGTCAGCACTAGAAGTACAAGCACCAATAACAGCCCTTTCTGCATCTTCGCTGGGATCAGTTAGAGTTACGCTCAGAATGCTGGTGTCGATCTCTTCTCTATCTAATCACGGAGTATTGCTGCTTTTATAATCACACGAGTGGGCGTGTCTTCTTCCTGGTGATATCATTGGAAACTGTGTTTTCCTTATTCATGTCTTATTTCCATGAATGTCGCCTTTAGCAAATCCAGATCCACATAGCTGAAAAATCTAAAGGGCGGAAGCATTGTACCTCGCTAGTGTTCCACATGATGTGTTCCCCTTGCAGACAGACCCTCCCTCTCGAATGAAGCTGTGCCCAGAGTGCATATACAGACTCAGTGCCTGTAAAAATGTTCATCAAAACCCCTGAATTTGGACGAACGTCCTTTTTTGTAAAGGCTAATAGCACATCTGTATATTCGATCCTGTCTCGTTGTGTACGGTCATGTTCATATGCCTATCCATATATAGGTCCGGACACTGTATCCCTGCACTCTTCAGAATGGAGACATTATTTCCGGATAGTCCCTCGCTATCACTCTTGTCAAAACGCATCACGTCACCACGAAGGAAAAGAAGAGCAAAGAAAATTGCAGCACAGGATCAGGCCCTTCGGCCCTTCAAGACTGCAGCGACCTTGCTGCCGTCTGACTGGCGCTTCAGTGGCCGCGAAAGGACTCCAGCATGGTAATTTGCCTCCCTGATGCCCAAGTCCTGGATGTCTCTGAGCGGCTACAAAGCATCTTCAAACGGGAGGAAATCAGACAGTTATTGTCCACATTGACACCAATGGCATAGGAGAGGATACAGCGAGGTCCTGCAACGGCAATTCATCAGCTCGATACAAGATTAAAAAGCAGGTCCTCCTCGAGGGTAGTTATCTCAGGATTATTCCATGTGTCATGCAGTCGCAAAGGCTAGCAACAGGGATATGGTTCAGTTGAACACATAGCTGGCGAACTGGTGGAGGAGGGAGGGGATCAGTTCTTTGGATCACTGGGATGTCTTCCACGGAAGGGGAGGCCTGTACAAGGACGGATTGCAACTGAACTAGAGGGGTACCATTATCCTCACTGGGAGGTTTGCCAGTATATCTGTCTTACTTGTTATACTCTGTGCATTGAAGCAGATACACTGCAGACCTCCAGGCCCAATGAGTTCAGCCTCCCTCAGCCTACCCTTCCTGTTATCCAGGCTGGCTCTGGTACCATATTCAACCCCAGTCTCTACACTTGCTGGCGTAATGTCCTGTTTCCCAATCCCTGCCAAATTAAGTTAAAGCCAACCGAACAATAGCTGTAGATACATGGGCCCCCGGCACTATGCTAAGGAACTCCTGCCACGATGTCCAACCATCATACTTTCTGCCATGTTTGACTCCAACCAGCGGAGAGGTTCCCCCTGATTCCCATTGACTCCAGTTTAGCTAGGGCGCCTTTCTGTCATACTCGGTGAAATGCTGCCTTGATATCAAAGGCCCTCATTCTCATGTCATTTCTGGCAGACACTCCTTTGTCAATGTTTGAACCAAGGCTACAATAAGGCCATAGGTTGAGCGAAACTTGCGGGACTGAAACTGAGCATTGGTGAACCGGTTATCGCTCAGTAAGTGCCCCTTGATATCTCTGTTGATGACTCCTTACATCACATTGCTCTTGATGGAGAGTAGACAGGTGGGGTGGTAACTGGTTGTGTTGGATGGGTTCGGTGTCTTGTGTACAGGACGCACTTGGGCAACTTTCCACATTTGCGGGTAGATGCTATTGTTGAAGTTGTACTGGAACAGTTTGGCTCGGGGTGCGGCAAATTCTGGAGCACAAGTCTTGAGAACTAATGTCGGAATATTATCAGGACCTATAGCCTTTGCAGAATCCAGTGTCTTCAGCCGTTTCTTCATATCACATGGATCGAATCGTATTGGCTGAAAACTGACATCTGTGATGCTTGGAACCTCCGGAGGAGACCAATATAGGTAATCCACACGGCACATCTGGCTTCAGATTGTTGCGAATTCCTCAGCCTTGTGTTTTGCACATACGTGCTGGGCGCCTCCATTATGGAGATATTTGTGAAGTCCTCTCCTCCTGTGAGTTATTTAATTGTCCAGCGGCATTCACGGCTGGATGTAGCAGTACTGCAGAGCTTAGATGTCATGGTTTGTTGTGGAATCACTTTGCTTTGTCTATTATTTGATGTGCATGCTGTTGGCAAACACGGAGTCTTGTAATGTAGCTTCACCAGGTTGTCACCTCATCTTCGGTACACCTGGTGTTGCTCCTTTCATGCTCTCCGGCACTCTTTGTTGAACTAGGGTTGAACCCCTGTCGTGCTGGTAATGATCGGGTGGGGGATATCCCAGGCCATGACGTTGCAGATTGTGGTTGAATACAATTCTGCTGCTGCTGACGGCCTACATGTCCTCATGGATCCCCAGTCGTCAGTTGCCACATCTGTTCGAAGTCTACTCCATTCAGCTCGTTGTTAGTGCCACACAACACGATGGAGGGTATCCTCAAACTGAAGGCGGGACCTTGCCCACACAAAAGTTGTACGATGCTCACTTGTACCCATATTATCGTGGACAAGGGCACCTGCAGCAAGGGAGATTAGTGAGGAAGAGGTCAACTGTGCTTTTCCCTCTTGCTGGTTCCCTCACCACCTGCTGCAGTTCCAGTCTCTCAGCTATTTCCTTTGGGACCCAGCCAGCTCGGTCTATGGTGGTATTAGCGAGTCGCTCTAGGTGGTAGAGATTGAAATGCCTCACCCGGATCCCGTTCTGTATCCTTGCCACCCTCAGAGTTTCCTCCGAGTGGGATTTGAACCCGGGTTCCCAGATTATTATCCTGTATCCCTGGATTATGATTCCAGCGACAATACACAGTGCAACATAATCTTCATGTATTTCATGATGGCGTTCTTATATTCCTTTTTTATCTATGTCCCACATCCCCACGACTGCTCAAGGGACTGTACATATCTCACATTAGGATGTTTCCCCTTGCTATTCCTCAACTCTACCCACACAGATTCTATGCCTTCCGACCCTATATCGCTTCTGACTATCAATTCAATTTATTTCCTTACTAACAATGCAACCACGTTCCCTCGTCCCAACTGCTTGTCCTTTCTGGAGGACATATATCATGCCAGTCTTGATCTCCTTGCAGCCACGACTCTGTGATTCCAAAAACATCCTACGGCCAAATTTCAATGTGCGCGACCACATTATTTCGCATAATGCGTGTATTTAGGTGCAACCCCCTCATTTCAGAATAGACTGCCACCACTGCCCCACTCCGTTATCATATTAGGCCCCTCTTTTTCCTTAGCTGACGTTAGATTCCTGCCACCTTCTATTGTTATATTAGGTACTCTGGAAACGTCATTATCCTTTCTGGAGGCATCAACCCCATTAATTAAATTAAAGCCCTCGCCATTGACCAACACTTTGACTCCTTTGACTTGGAGTTTCTCATTCTTCATACAACTGAAACACATCCCCCCGCCCCGCCCCCACGTCACTATTTAGCTAAAAGCCCTGCCTACAGCCCGAGTTATGCCATTCGCCACGACTCTGGTGCCAGTATGATTCAGATGAATGTGCCAATGTCACATGAATTTAAACCCATTTCTCCCCAAAACAATCTTTACCTCCTTTATCTTATTCACCATTACCAATTGTCAGTGAGAGTCCCTTCAATAAAAATGTTTTATTAAATGGCTGCAGTGATGTCATTTGTGGGTGAAGCTGGAATGTGATTCTGCGTTTTGAGCTAAATGCTGTTTTTGGCTCTGTGCTTGAGTTTTGCTTTCAGTTGGAGAGCTGCGTTCACACCAAGCAGATGTATACTGGTCTATTTCTGTGTTTGTTAAACAACGTGTTCACATCACTTGATGATTTAAAAGTGATAACTGTTCGCTGTAGAGAATTCAAACCTGACTTTGTTAAAAAGTGTTTTGGCTGATGGATGTTGTTAGGAAAGTTACTAAGTGTTACCTGTAGAGTACTGTATCTTTTTGGGGGGTTATCAGATTTGCGAGTTGGTGAGATGTTTACTGTGGGTTTATAAAATTTTAACTGAATTCACAGAATATACATTGTTTTGTTTTTAAAATATTCTAGATCTCTGTTGCGTCACACCTGGAACGTGGGCCCTTCTGCTCCCTAGACCAAAATCTATTAAAAGATATGCGTCAGGTGAACTCTATGATCTATTGGTGTCCCCTAAACCCTGGCTCATGTTACAATTAACTCGTGGTTCAGATATCAATCCAGAGATTATTCCTTTTTCAGTTCTCTTATTCTTAAAAATTCAGCTCCAAGCTCTTCACACTCCCTTAGCAGCACTTCTGTCCTCGTTCTAGCTATGTCTTGCGTAAGGACGTCGCGCACTAGAACTGGATCATTACTCCCCTACTCAGAGTGCACAGCTGTATCGCGGGAGAAGACCACAGAGGGAACATGCAGAGTGGCAATGTGGGTAGAGATCATAAACAGGAAGGGTCGGCCAAATTTTGAGGGTTTACTACAGGATTCCCAATAGCCAGCGGCTGATAGAGCAGCAGATATGCAGGCAGATTTTGGAAAGGTTTAAAAGCAACATGATTGCTTAGATGGGGTCTTATTCACTGCCCATACATTGATTGGGACGCATTTAGTTCCAGCGGTTTGGATCTGGTAGAAACTGTACGGAGCATCCATGGAGGCTCATTGAAACAATATGTAGATAGTTCAACTAGGAAAGGGTCGTACTGGATCTGCACAAGGTAATGATCACGGCCAGGGTTTCTAAATTTCAATTGTGGAGGATTTCGTGAAGAATGACCATAATCTATTTTGTTTTAAGGTACTGTTAGACAAAGAAAAGAGTTGTCCTTGGATGAAGGTGCTAATTTGGTGAAAAGCTAATTGTATCACTATTGGACAGGAACCGAAGACTCCAGATTGGGGGGATGCAGGTGGTTGAGTTTAAATCAACATCTGGCATGACCACTATACATCTGTTTGGTTTGAACGCAGCACTACCTCTGCTGTAAATACTGAAACAAAGTCATTCCAAAACATGTGTGTCATTTCCTTATTTTAATTGACAACTGTTAACAAGGGACGACATTATATAAGCGCGCTGATGAACTGCGAGACAAAGTTATACAATAAGGGCCATGCATATAAGTTCGCTGGGTAAGTGGCAAACCAACTTAAAGAATAACGCTGATGTACGTCAGCATTAAAAGTGGCAAGTCGTGCTGGAGTTGTTTTGAACCTACGTAAGGCCGCACTTGGAATATTGAGCAGAATTGTGGCCCCAGAAGGTTGGAGGGGCTTTGGGAGAGGGTGCAGCGAAGGGTTTCCAGTGCCGGCCCTAGGGTTGCTGGCGCCCCGGGCAAGCTGAACTTCGGCGCCCTTACAAGTATAATTTTTTTAAATTTTCACAAGTAGAAAAACTGAAAATGTAGAATAAAGAGTTTATTACCATATTACAAAATCGAGGCATTCAAATCTGCACAGAATCTGAACAAACTGAGAAGCATATTATATTCCGTAAGTTCACGATGATAAAAACTGTAGCTGTAACGAATTTGCTCCTAATAAAAAGTATGAACAAATGAACAGATAGAACATAGAACATAGAACAGTACAGCACAGAACAGGCCCTTCGGCCCTCGATGTTGTGTCGAGCAATGATCACCCCACTCAAACACACGCATCCACCCCATACCCGTAACCCAACAACCCCCCCCCCCCCCAACCTTACTTTTTAGGACACTACGGGCAATTTAGCATGGCCAATCCACCTAACCCGCACATCTTTGGACTGTGGGAGGAAACCGGAGAACCGGGAGGAAACCCACGCACACACGGGGAGGACGTGCAGACTCCGCACAGACAGTGACGCTGGAAAACATTTATTATCCTACCTTAAACATTTTTTTCTAGCCTTTAGATCTGCAAATCTTTTCATGGCACTTTCTATATCTATCTTCTTTACAAGATCATTTTCTATTGACAAAATTGCCAAAGAATTTAATCTGTCTTGAGTCATGGACGACCGTAAGTATGTCTTTGTAAGCTTCAGTTTACTAAAGCTTCTCTCTCCGGTGGCCACAGTAATAGGTATTGTAAGCATTATTCTTAATGCAACCCACAGATTTGGCATGACAGCCTGTAACTTATTAATGTTTATGAACCTAACGGCTTCTATTGGAAGCTTTACATCTTCAGGAAATAATTCTTTTGCAATATCCAGTTCAGTCAAGAGATCACATCCATTAATATCACTATTTTCTTGGTACTTTAACTTATCCTCCAAACCTTGACATGCTACTTTGAGTTTACTTTTATCTGGCAGATCTTTTAGGTTATTTAAAAATCCCCATGTGTTATTGAAACTTTGTAACTGTTCAAATCTCTCTGATAAAGAATTAATAGCTCTGTCGAGTATTACATTGAACACATGATTATGAAATCTTTTTTCTGGGTCATCTGCATTTGGAACCTCGTCAATGCACTCATATTCAAACAGCTTCCTTTTTCTGCTTATTCTTTTACTTCTGAAAATGGGCTCTACATCTAATTCTGTAGCTAATTCTTTTGCTGACTCTAGTGCTTTTTCATATCCATTTGCACGATAATCAATTAAGCAATCAGTGACATTATTCATTAATGAAACTGCGGTAGACATTTCCACAGAGGTGTTCTGCATAGTTTTACTGACAACATTTACTCTGCCTAAGACATCATACCAGACATTCAGCATCACTAGAAAACTGTAATCTTCTATTTGTGTTACAAGAGTCTCTGCTTCATGTCGCATTGCAGGATCAGAAGCAGGCATTTCTGAAAGTTCATAAAGAGCTTCTCGGATTCCTATAATTTCATATTTAATGGCTTTGACACATTCTAATCTGCACTCCCATCTAGTCTCGCATAAAGGTTTTGCAGTGAGGCATTTAACATGTTTTTTCAGTGCATGCCATCGGCAAGGAGAGGCAGAAAACAAAATATATATGCGCTGGACAGTACCAAAAAATGAAGTGGATTCCCGGCAACTTGTTGCCCTGTCACCAACCACTAAGTTTAGGCTATGACATCCACATGGCATATAAAACGCCTGTGGATTTTCTTTCATGATCCGTGCCTGAACCCCTTTATTCTTTCCTTTCATATTTGAACCATTATCATAGCCCTGACCTCTGCAGTTATGTAAGTCTAGCTCGCTCGCTCTCAGAAAATCAAGTATACTTTCATATAATCCTTTGCCTGTAGTATCTATAACTGGTTTATAGTTAACAAAATGTTCCTTTATTGAAATGTCTTCTACATCTAAAAATCGTATTGTAAATGAAAGCTGCTCCACATGACTTATATCTGGCGTACAGTCTAAGATAAGACTAAAATATTTGGCTTCTTTAGCTCGGTTTATATATTTTCCTGAACAGCATTTCCCAACAAATTGATTATTTCATTCTGAACATTTTTTCCGCAATAGTGAATGTGAGTTTCTTTAGACACAACCCGACGTAAATGTTCACTCATTGTCAGATCATATTTTCCAAGTAGCTCGACAAGACCTAAAAAATTCCCATTGTGCGGTGTAAATAATGTGTCTGAAGTTCCTCTGAAAGCCAAATTATGTTCAGCTAAATACAGAATGATGCTCATTAAACGTTCCAAAACTTTACACCAATGCTCTCGTTCTTTTCCCACTCGTGACTGCATCCCCTTATCAATAGATTTATTAGTCTCCAATCGCAGTGATGTTTCAAACCACTTCTTAAGACATTCCAGATGATGTACTGCATTTTCATGTGACTGCAAATATTCATGAGCATGCTTCCCGTCATTAATTCCAGATTTTCCTAACAATGACTTATTTGAGAAGCCAAAAATTTTGCAACAAAAGCAATAAATTTTATTGGTGCTCTCTCAATAAATAAGCCACCTTCTAAGAAAATTCTCACCGTTGTTTATTTTCCTATACATCATTGTCACAGAGAAACTACGTTTATTTGCATCTTTTGGAAAATTGTACTGTTTATTAATAGGATGCGTCCCATTCATAATGATGTGATCACTTTCAGCCATTGATAATTCATCTGGCCAGTGTGCTGGATCATTGTAGTTGATATTTCTTTTGGGGGAGTTTTCAAATTTACTTTCAACATTCTCAGTATTACCTGCTGTGACATTATTGCCTAAGTCGTCAACAGCATTACTATTGTGATCTTGATGTTTTAATTCATGCATGCAATTGTTCTTTCCTTCAGAAAGTACAGTATCTTCAGTTGGTTTGACTTCACAATCATTAGATGACAAATCTGGAGAGATAGATGTAGCTGAAGAAGTTGAGCCTGCATTGTCCCCACTGTTAGACTTAGGACTGAAAAAACTTGATAGCTTTGGGTGTTTCCTGGTTGCTTCTTCTTGTTGAAGACGTCTTTTTATGTTTTCATAGCCGGATAACTTTTTTGGAGGCATTTGCTATCTAGGAAAATAATAAAACAAATCTAAAATGGAATATAATATATATGTATAGTATATACATTGTTGGTGAGTGTAAGATACTGGTCTTTTTGTTCCAGTCTGATGAGGAACAGTTCAGAATAAATCTGTTTACCACCAGTGTGGGTTTTCTTCATATAATGCTCTTCACGTTATTGTGATTTGTTCGTGTGTCAATGTCATTGCGTCAACATCAGGGGCAGCACGGTAGCATTGTGGATAGCACAATCGCTTCATAGCTCCAGGGTCCCAGGTTCGATTCCGGCTTGGGTCACTGTCTGTGCGGAGTCTGCACATCCTCCCCGTGTGTGCGTGGGTTTCCTCCGGGTGCTCCGGTTTCCTCCCACAGTCCAAAGATGTGCGGGTTAGGTGGATTGGCCATGATAAATTGCCCTTAGTATCCAAAATTGCCCTTAGTGTTGGGTGGGGTTACTGGGTAATGGGGATAGGGTGGAGGTGTTGACCTTGGATAGGGGGTAGGGTGCTCTTTCCAAGAGCCGGTGCAGACTCGATGGGCTGAATGGCCTCCTTCTGCACTGTAAATTCGATGTAAGTCTATGTAAATCAGATTCAGATAATATAAAATATAGTCAGGGTCAGTCAGTTGCTTAAATGTATTGTAACTGATGAATTTTGAAAACCTAGTGTGTCTGGGCGAACTCTGAATCACGCAATAAGCATCGCCGCTTAGGTTTCAAAATTCAGCCTTGCAAATAAACTTAACAGATAAGGTTAACTCGGCAAGGAGTACCCAGAAACTCCCTCCAAATGCTATTTACGGCGGCAAAGTCTGCCTCGTGTGTGTGTTTTTTTAAACAACACTTCGAGAGAGCACCAGAAATATAATGAAATTTCGGGAAGCTAATTAGACCCAGTTAGTTAATCTACAATACCTGACTCTATTATAAGAGTTATAAAACTCTATATTTTATAATAGAGTCAGGTATTGTAGATTAACTAACTGGGTCTAATTAGCTTCCCGAAATTTCACTATACTTCTGGTGCTCTCTCGAAGTGTTGTTTAAAAAACACACACACGAGGCAGACTTTGCCGCCGTAAATAGCATTTGGAGGGAGTTTCTGGGTACTCCTTGCCAAGTTAACCTTATCTGTTAAGTTTATTTGAAAGGCTGAATTTTGAAACCTAAGCGTCGATGCTTATTGCGTGATTCAGAGTTCGCCCAGACACACTAGGTTTTCAAAATTCATCAGTTACAATACACTACAGTCAGTTGCTTAAGTGTATTGTAACTGGTGAATTTTGAAAACCTGGTGTGTCTGGGCGAACTCTGAATCACGCAATAAGCACGACGCTTAGGTTTCAAAATTCAGCCTTGCAAATAAACTTAACAGATAAGGTTAACTCGGCAAGGAGTACCCAAAAACTCCCTCCAAATGCTATTTACGGCGGCAAAGTCTGCCTCGTGTGTGTGTTTTTTTAAACAACACTTCGAGAGAGCACCAGAAGTATAATGAAATTTCGGGAAGCTAATTAGACCCAGTTAATCTACAATACCTGACTCTCGCTGACCTAAGGTGCGCATTCCAATTTCCACCAAGAGGGCTAAATAGGCATAGCAGCTCAGAAACTGCAGCGCTCCGAGGAGGAAAAATTCCGAGCCAGTCTCAGAGTCTGAGGCATTATTCTCCTAAAGTTTGCTTTCAGCCCACTTGTGGCTGTTCAGCTTATTGTTGCCCAAACTAAGATTGTGAGGGTTTAACTCACAGTTTGTTTAGTCTCTCTCTCTCTGACTCTCTCTCTCTCTCTCATTCCTTCGTCTGGTTCCTTTTCTCTCCTTCAAACAAGTTAGTTTTTTTTTTGTCTCGTGATGGGATTTTGTCTCGTGATGGGATTGGCGCCCCCGAGCAAATGGCGCCCCGGGCGACTGCCCGAGTTGCCGATACCTTAAGCCGGCCCTGTTCCAGGATGTAGCCTGGTCTGCAGGTGTTAGCTACGCGAAGAGGCTGAATAGACCCGGACTGTTTTTATCACAACACCGGAGATTGATGAATAATGCTCATGAATATCAGTATAAAAAGTCATCCTTCATGTTTATGGAACCGCTGGAAGGCCTAAAAGGCTATGATGGGCATACATAGAGTGGATGAGCAGGCACTCTACACGGGTGGAGGAGTCAGCCACCAGGGGGGGTTTAAGGTCAGTGGGCAAAGCTTCGAGGAGATGTGTGAGGCAGGTTTTATTGCACAGGGTTTTGAGTGCCTGGAACGTGTAATCAGATGAGATTATGGAAGCAGATATGTTAACAACGTTCAAAAGGGATCTCGACAGATACATAGATAAGATGGGTACAGAGGGATACTGCACTGGGAAGTGCGGAGGGTTTTGTGTGAGTGTGGTATCATGACCGTGAATGGTTTGGAGGACCGAAGGTCCTCTTCGTGTTCATTGTTCAACAGAACCTCGTTCGGAAACAAGGACGCGGTTACACATTAAGGGTCATGGGTCAAAGCTAGCTGGGGAACGAGGAGACACAGTTACAGAACAAGAGCCATGTAAATAGGCCTGCTGGGGAACTAGGAGGCATGGATGCAGAATAAACCTCAAGTAGAAAAAGTAACGATGGCCCGAGAAGAGACGTTAAAAATGAAGGTTGGCGAGATAAAGGGGAACTCGGAGATACAGAGACAGAATCATGTTCATGTGTACAGATTAGATGAAGTAGGAGGCACAAGAACGGAATCAGGGACAGGTAGATAATTGAGTTGGGGAACACAGACATGTTCAGGGTTATGATGATGTATATAAGCCAACTGAGAAGCTGAGAGGCCCATGTTCAGAATAAGAGTCACACATGTAAGCGTAACGTACGAAGGGTCATGTATATAACTGAGTGCAGAAGTCGCAGAAACAAAATTACAGAATCAAGGTCTTGTATATAAGCTAGCTGGGAACTGGAAAACGCAGTTACACTTTCAGGGGCATGCCTGGGAACGAGATAATCAGGTTCCTGGGAGGTACAGTCTCGGAATAAGGGGCAGCCACTATAGTCTGTAAAAAGGGTAATATTATTTATTTCAGAGGATTTGGTATCTTATGAATTTTCTACCCCAGATGCTGTGAATTTTCTGCTGAAGGATATTACCTTTAACAGGCTGTCTCTGTGAGTGAGGCTTCTGTGTCAACTTGTAAATATATCTTATTGATTTGCATAATTTGCAAGTGTTTCTGCTAAACCTCAGGGTATATTTCCTTGTTGGACATTCATCCTTGGGGTGAGAGAGGCGCAGAATAAGTTTTAATAACACAATTAAATATGCTTTTTAGACCAAATTTTATATGGAAACTTGGAGGAAACTATGTAGCCAAAGCTCCAAAATAATTGAAAGTAAATATAATACTCTTTGAAAAGTACATAGAAAATTTGGAGACACTGCAATAGAAGACATATCATTAATATGAGCTAGCTGCGGAAATTGGACACACAGTTCCAGAATACGGGTCATGTATGTAACCTCGCTGGGGACCGAGGTGTCACGGTTATTGAATAAGGTTGTGCATTTCAGATTGCTGGTGAACTGGGAGGCACAATAACACAATAAGGGTCATGTACATAAGCTCGCTGGCGAAGTGACGTTCCAACGTTATGAATAAGGCTGAAGAATATCGGTATACAAAATTGGCAAGTCATCCTTCATTGATATTGAATAGTTGTAATGCCACACTTGGAACATTGCGCACAATTCAGGTCGCCACACTGCCACAATGATGTAGAGTGTGAAGAGGATGTTTATCAATGTGTTGCCTGGTCAGGAAGATGTTAGTTATGTGGAGAGGATGAATAGACTCGGACTGTTCTCATTAGAACACTGGAAGTTGTGGGGCGAACTGGTACAGGTCTACAGGATTTTGATGGGCATGATTAGAGTGGATGGGCAGGCACTATATCCCAAGGTGTTGTCTGTCACCAGGGGTCATAGCTTTAATGGAGAAAAGTTTAGAGGAGATCTGTAAGGCAGGTTTATTACACACTGCGTTGCGAGTGCCTTAAACACGTTTCCAGGGGAGGTTGTAGAAGGTTCAAAAGACAGATCGACAAATACGTGGATAGATTGGGTATAGAGCGATACAGCATCAGGAAGCGCTATTGGTTTTGGCCAAGTATGGTATCATGACCTGCACAAGCCGGGCCAAATGTCCTGTTCCTGTGCTATATTGCTTTTTGTTCGATATAAGCCCGCTGGGAAACAAGGAGATACGGTAACAGCATATGGTTCATATATATAAGCTAGCTTGGGAACTAGGAGACTCAGTTACCGAATGAATCAGATATTTAAGTTAAATGGGTATATGGAGATACCATCACTGAATGAACAGCCATATTCTAGGCTGGCTCGGAAAATTCATGGTTATATCATGTGGGCAATGTAAATACGCAAGCATTTTAACTTGGAGACACAGCTATAGCACGGTTCATTGAGATACGCTTGTTGGGAAATAGTATCAACAGTTACAGACCGTGGCTATATTTCTAAGTCAGGGTGGTGAGTAACGTGGAGGAGAATCACTAGGTTGTGGGGTTCCTGGATATCCGAATTTTGCCCAGTCCCTACTTCTGATTCAATAATATGTTTCTTCATATCACTGGCATTTGGAACTCTTCCGCACTTGTTAATACTGAAACAAAGTCATTCTAAAGCATGTTTGCCATTTCATTATTTTAATTAACAATTGCAAAATCAACTATTGACAATGGAAGGCCTCCCATGTGTCCACTCCCCTTTTCATACTTAATTGCAAAAGCTCCCTGTGATGATTTTAGTATTCCTTCCGAGTTTATTTTAATGATCCATTTATTTGTATTTTACTCTTGCTTTGTCACCATTTACAACTGTGACAATCCTGCATCCATGTTTCTGTCATGGCTGCCATCTTGTATCCCGAAAGATAAATTTGTGGCTGGAGTCATTCAATCTACTCTTCATACTATGTGTGTATATACAGACAACATTAATAATGCCGGAAGCTAGACACCATCATTTCGCTCTAACTCTTTTTTACCCAAACGATAACTATTCCTAGTTCAGTGACTGTTCCACGTTTCTGTACAGACACTAACCCGGGAAACTGGGAATGGGAGATACAGTCTCGGAATAAGGGGCAGCCACTGAATTGTGTAAAAAGGGCATATTATTTATTTCAGAGGATTTGGTATCTTTTGAATTTTCTACCCTAGAACGCTATGAATTTTCTGCTGCAGAGGATATTACCTTTAACAGGCTGTCTCTGTGACTGAGGCTGCTGTGTCAACATACAAATATATCATATAGATTTCAATCATTTGCAAGAGTTGCTGGTGATCTTCTGAGAGGTTTTCCCTATTGGACATCGAGGCCTAGGGTAATAGGCTAAGACTAAGTTTAAATAACGTTAAGAAAGATAATTTTTGGACCTAATTCTGGATGACAACTTAGAATAAATGTTATAAGCAAAGCTATGAAATAATTGAAACTAAATATAATACCCATAAAAATACATAGCCATATAACTTGGAGACACTGCAATAGAACACATGACATTAACAAGAGCTCGCTGCGGAAATGGGGCACACAGTTACAGAATAAAGCTCATGTATCGAAGCTCACTGGTACACTGGGAGACACAGTTACAGAATAAGGGCCACGTACATAAGTTCGCTGGATAAGTGGCGATCCAACATAAAGAATAACGCTGATGTATGTCAGCATAAAAACTGGCAAGTCATGCTACAGTTGTTTCCAACTTATGTAAGGCAGCAGAAGGATTGGGAGGCTTTGGGAGAGGAAGCAGAGATTTACCAGTATGTTTCCTAGTCTGCAGGGTGTTTCTTTTAGCAATGCGAAGAGGCGGAATAGACCCGGACTTTATTTTTCAGAGCCCTGGAGTTTGATGGATAAGGCTGATGAATATCAGGATAAAAAGCCATCCTTCATTTGTATGGAACCGCTGTAAGGCCTAAAAGATTATTTGGAGCATGCATAGAGTGGATGAGCAGGCACTCTACTCTTGGGTGGAGGAGTCAGCTATCAGGGGGCATAGGCTTAAGGTCAGTGGGGCAAAGTTTAAAGGAGATATGCGAGGCAGGTATTATTACACACAGAGGCGAGTGCCTGGAAAGCGTTGTCAGATGAGGTTGTGGGAGAAGTTGTATTAACGACGTTCAAAAGGGATCTCGAGAAATGCATGGGTAAGATGGGTATAGAGGGATATGGCACTATGAAGTGCTGAGGATTTTGGCTAAGTGTGGTACCATGACCGTGAAAGGCTGGGAGGACCGAAGGTGCTCTTCGTGTTCATTGATCTACAGAAACTCGCTCAGAAACAAGGTTACAAATCAGAGGTCATGCAACAGAGCTAGCTGGCGAACTGGGAGACAAATTACAGAATACAGATCATTAAGATAAGTTTGCTGGGGAACAAGGAGGAACTTACATTTAGGTCATGTAAATACGCAAGCTGGGGAACCAGCAGGCATGTGTGAAGAATAAGTCTCGTATAAAAAGTAACTGTTGACTGAGTGGCGGTTAAGAATGAAGTTTGGCGAGTTAAGTTAAAAGGGGAACTCGTAGATACAGAGACAGAATCACGTCATGTGTACAGATTAGATGAAGTAGGAGACACAATAACTGAATCAGGGACAGGTAGATAATTGAGTTGGGGAACACAGACATGTGCAGGGTCAGGCTGATGTATATAAGCCAACTGAGAAGCTGAGAGGTCCCTGATCAGAATAAGAGTCATGCATGTAAGCGGATACACAATAAGGGTCATGTATACAGCCGAGTGGAGAAGTTGCAGAAACAAAATTACAGAATCAAGGCCTTGTTTCTAAGCTAGCTTGGAACTGGGAAACGCAGTTACATATTCAGGGTCATGTCTGTAAACTTGATAATCAGGTTCCTGGGTGTTACAGTCTCGGAATAAGGCGAAGCCTCAAAAGTCTGTAAAAAGGGGCATATTACTTATTTCATAGAATATGGCATGTTTTGAGTTTTGTAGCCCAGAATGCTGTGAATTTTCTGCTTCAGGATACTATGTTTAACAGGATGTCTCTGTGACTGAGGCTGCTGTGTCAACTTGCAAATATATCTTATAGATTTGAATAATTTGCAACTGTTTCTGCTGATCTTCAGGGTGTATTTTCATATTGAAAATCCCTAGGGTGAGGGAGGCTCAGAGTAAATTTTGATAACGTAAAAAAATCTGTTTTTTAGACCTAATTTTATATGAAAAGTGAGCGGAAACTATGTAGCCAATGCTCCGAAATAATTGAAAGTAAATATAATTCTCGTTGAAAAAAATATAACCAGATAACTTGGAGACACTGCAAGATAAGTCATATCATTAATATGAGCGAGTTGCGGAAATGGGACACAGTTACAGAATACGGGCCATGTGTGTAAACTCTCTGGGGACCGAGGAGTCAAGGTTATTGAACAAGGTTGTGCATATCAGATAGCTGGTGAACTGGGAGGCACAGTAACAGAATAAGGGTCATGTATATCAGAACGCTGGCCAAGTGATGGACTAATGTTATGAATAAGGCTGAAGAATATAAGTGTACAAATTGGAAAGTCATCCTTCAGTTAATTCTTTTATAAATTTAGATTTCCCAATTATTTTTTCCAATTAAGGGGCAATATACCGTGGCCAATCCACCTACTCTGCACATTTTTGGGTTGTGGGGGCGAAACCCACGCAGACACGGGGAGAATGTTCAAACTCCACACGGACAATGACCCAGAGCCGGGATCGAACCTGGGACCTCAGCGCCGTGAGGCGGTTGTGCTAACCACTAGGCCACCGTGCTGCCCTGTCATTCTTCAGTTATATGGAGCAGTTGTAATGCCGCACTTGGATTGTTATGCACAATCCTGGTCCCCACACTGCCAGAATGATGTAGAGTGTGAAGAGGATCATCAGGTTGTTGCCTGGTCAGGAGGATGTTAGATATGTGGAGAGGATGAATAGACTCGGACCGTTCTCATTAGAACACTGGAGGTTGAGCGGCGAACTGATAGAGGTCTGTAAGATTATGACGGGCATGGATAGAGTGGATGGGCAGGCACTCTATCTCAAAGTGGTTTCTGTCACCAGGGGTCATAGATTTAAGGTCATCGGGAAAACGTTTAGATGAGATCTGCAAGGCAGGTTTATTACACACAGCGTGGTGAGTGCCTGGAACACGTTTCCAGCGGAGGTTGTAGAAGCAGAGACATTTACGGCGTTCAAAAGGCATGTGGACAAATACATGAATAGGTTGGGTATAGAGCGATACAGCACAATAACAGAACAAGAGAACATTACAGCGCAGAACAGCCCTTCGGCCTTCGATGTTGGGCCCACCTGTGAACCATTCTAAAGCCGGTCTACACTATTCCATTATCATCCATATGTTTATCCAATGATTGTTGAAATGCCCTTTATGTTGGCGAGTCCATTACTGTTGCAGGCAGGGCATTCCACGCCCTTACTACTCTGAGTGAAGAACCTACGTTGACATCTGTCATATCAATCTCCTCTCAATTTAAAGCTATGTCCCCTCGTGCTAGCCATGACAATCCGAAGAAAAGGGCTCTCACTTTCCACCATATCTAATCCTCTGATCGTCTTGTATGCCTCTATTAAGTCACCTCTTAACCTTCTTCTCCCTGACATAAACAGCCTAAGGTGCCTCAGCCTTTCGTCATGAGATCTTCCCTCCATACCAGGCAACATCCTTGTAAATCTCCTCTGTAACCTTACAAATGCTTCAACATCATTCCAATAATGCGGCGACCAGAACTGCACACAATACTCCAAATGTGGCAGCACCAGCGGGTTGTACAGCTGCAACATGACCCTCATGGCTCCGAAACTCAATCTCTCTTCCAATAAAAGCTAACACACCGTATACCTTCTTAACAACCCAATCAACGTGGGTGGCAACTTTCAGGGATCTATGGTCATGGCCGAGATCTCTCTGCTCATCCACACTACCAACAATCTTACCATTAGCCCAGTACTCTGTCTTCCTGTTATTCCTTCCACAATAAATCACCTCACACTTTTCTGCATTGACCTCCATTTGCTACTTCTCAGCCCAGCTCTGCAACTTATCTATGTCCCTCTGTAAACTGTAACATCCTTCTGCACTGTCCACAACCCAACCAACATTAGTATCATCCGCAAATTAACTCAGCCATCTTTCCACACCTTCCTCCAGGTCATTTATAAAAATAACAAACAGCAGCGGCCCCAAAACAGATCCTTGTGGTCCACCACTAGTAACTGAACTCCAGGCTGAACACGTCCCATCAACCGCCACCCTCTGTCTTCTTCCAGCTAGCCAATTTATGATCCAAACCATAAAATCACCCTCAAGCGCATGCCACCGTATGTTCTGCAACAGCCTCCCGTGGGAAACCTTATCAAACGCTTTACTGAAATCCATATACAGCACATCAACTGCCTTACCCTGGTTCACCTGTTTGGTCACGTTCTCGAAGAACTCAAGGTTTGTGAGGCACGACCTACCGTTCACAAAACCATGTTGACTATCCATAATCAAATTATTCATTTCTAGATGATTATAAATCCGATCATAATCCCTTCCTAGCCTTTGCCCACAACAGACGCAAGGCTCACTGGTCTATAGTTACTGCGGTTGCCTCTACTGCTGTTCTTGAACAAGGGGTCAAACTTTGCAATCCTCCAGTCTTCTGGCACTACTCGTGTAGACAATGACGACATAAAGATCAAAGCCAAAGACTCTGCAATCTCCTCCTTAGCTTCCCAGAGAATCCTAGGATAAATCCCATCCGGCCCAGGGGACTAATCTATTTTCACACTTTCCAGAATTACTAACACCTACTCATTATGAACCTGAATCTAGTCTAGTCTAGTAGCCTGTATCTCAGTATTCTCCTCGACAACACTGTCTTTTTGCTGTGTGTATACTGCCGAAAAATATTCATTTAACACCTCTCCTATCTCCTTGGACTCCACTCACAAATTACCACTACTATCCTTGACTGGCCCTACTCTTACCGAGTCATTCTTTTATTCCTGACATACCTATAGAAAGCTTGAAGGTTTTCCTTGATGCTACCTGCCAAGGACTAATCATGGCCCCTCCTGGCTCTTCTTAGCTCCCTCTTTAGGTCCTCCCTGGCTAACTTGTAACTCTCAAGCACCCTAACTGAACCTTCACATCTCATATTTACAAAAGCCTCCTTATTCCTCTTGATAAGTGATTCAACTACTTTAGTAAACCATCCTATGCATCGTTACGTCTTGACTAATCATATCATAATTGCCTTTACCCCAGTTATAACTCCTGCCCTGCGGTATATACCGACCCTTTCCAACGCAAAAGTACTTGTAACCGAATTGTGGTCACAATGACCAAAGTGCTCACCTACCTCAAATCTAACATCTGCCTGGTTCATTACCCAGTAACAAATCTAATGTGGTCTCGCCTCTTGTTGGCCTATCTTTATACTGTGCCAGGAAACCCTCCTGCACACATCAGACAAAAAACTGACCCATCTAAAGTACTCAAACTATAACGTTTCCAGACAATATTTGGAAAGTTAAAGTCCCACATAAGAATATAAAACATCGAACAGTACAGCACAGAACAGGCCCTTCGGCCCTCGATGATGTGCAGAGCATTGTCCGACGCCAAGATCAAGCTATCCCACTCCCTGTCATTCTGGTGTGCTCCATGTGCCTATCCAATAATCGCTTCAAAGTTCATAAAGTGTCCGGTTCCACTATCACAGCAGGCAGTACCACCCCCCCCCCCCCCCCCAACGCTCTCTGAGTAAAGAACCTACCTCGGACACCCGTCCTATATCTCCCACTCTGAATCTTCTAGTTCTGCCCCCTTGTAACAGCTATATCCACCCGAGGAAATGGTCTCTGAATGACCACTCTATCTATCCCCCTCAACATCTTATAAACCTCTATTAAGTCGCCTCTCATCCTCCTTCGCTCCAAAATTAAAAGCCCGAGCTCCCTCAACCTTTCCTCATAAGACCTACTCTGCAAGCTAGGCAGCATCCTGGTAAATCTCCTTTGCACCATTTCCAATGCTTCCACATCCTTCCTGTAATGAGGTGACCAGAACTGCACACAATACTCCAAATTTGGTCTCAGCAGGGTTATGTACAGCTGCAGCATATCCCCGCGGCTCTTAAACTCAAGCCCCCTGTTAATAAACACGAACACGCTATACGCCTTCTTCATGGCTCCATCCACTTGCGTGGCAAATTTCAGAGATCTGTGGACATGAACCCCAAGATCTCTCTGTTCCTCCACATTCCTCAGAATCCTGCCGTTGACCCTGTAATCAGAATTCAAGTGTTTTCTCCCAAAATGAATCACCTCCCACATATCAGGGTTAAACTCCATCTGCCATTTTTCGGCACTGCTCTGCATCCTATCAATGTCTCTTTGAAAACCTGCAAAAGTCCTCCACCTCATTCACTACTCCACCAATCTTGGTGTCATCAGTAAATTTACTGACCCACCCTTAAGCCCTCTCCTCCAAGTCATTGATAAAAATCACAAATAGCAGAGGACCCAGCACTGATCCCTGTGGTACACCGCTGGTAACTGGTTTCCAGTCTGAAATTTTCCATCCACCACCACCCTCTGTCTTCTCTGTTATAGCCAGGTACTTATCCAATTGGTCAAATTTCCCTCTATCCCATACCTCCTTACTTTCTTCAGAAACCGACCATGGGGAACCTTGTCAAACACTTTACTAAAATCCATGGGCAAGCTAATGGGGCTAAAAGTAGACAAGTCTCCTGTCCCTGATGGAATGCATCCCAGAGTGCTAAAAGAGATGGCTAGGGAAATTGCAGATGCACTAGTGATAATTTACCGAAATTCACTAGACTCTGGGGTGGTCCCGGTGGATTGGAAATTAGCAAACGTGACGCCACTGTTTAAAAAAGGAGGTAGGCAGAAAGCAGGAAATTATAGGCCAGTGAGTTTAACTTCGGTAATAGGGAAGATGCTGGAATCTATCATCAAGGAAGAAATTGCGAGGCATCTGGATAGAAATTGTCCCATTGGGCAGACGCAGCATGGGTTCGTAAAAGGCAGGTCATGCCTAACTAATTTAGTGGAATTTTTTGAGGACATTACCAGTGCAGTAGATAACGGGGAGCCGATGGATGTGGTATATCTGGATTTCCAGAAAGCCTTTGACAAGGTGCCACACAAAAGGTTGCTGCAAAAGATAAAGATGCATGGCATTAAGGGTAAAGTAGTAGCATGGATAAAGGATTGGTTAATTAATAGAAAGCAAAGAGTTGGGATAAATGGGTGTTTCTCTGGTTGGCAATCAGTAGCTAGTGGTGTCCCTCAGGGATCCGTGTTGGGCCCACAATTGTTCACAATTTACATTGATGATTTGGAGTTGGGGACCAAGGGCAATGTGTCCAAGTTTGCAGATGACACTAAGATGACTGGTAAAGCGAAAAGTGCAGAGGATACTGGAAGTCTGCAGAGGGATTTGGATAGGTTAAGTGAATGGGCTCGGGTCTGGCAGATGGAATACAATGTTGACAAATGTGAGGTTATCCATTTTGGTAGGAATAACAGCAAACGGGATTATTATTTAAACGATAAAATATTAAAGCATGCCGCTGTTCAGAGAGACTTGGGTGTGCTAGTGCATGAGTCACAGAAGGTTGGTTTACAAGTGCAACAGGTGATTAAGAAGGCAAATGGAATTTTGTCCTTCATTGCTAGAGGGATGGAGTTTAAGACTAGGGAGGTTATGTTGCAATTGTATAAGGTGTTGGTGCGGCCACACCTGGAGCATTGTGTTCAGTTTTGGTCTCCTTACTTGAGAAAGGACGTACTGGCGCTGCAGGGTGTGCAGAGGAGATTCACTAGGTTAATCCCAGAGCTGAAGGGGTTGGATTATGAGGAGAGGTTGAGTAGACTGGGACTGTACTCGTTGGAATATAGAAGGATGAGGGGGGATCTTATAGAAACATTTAAAATTATGAAGGGAATAGATAGGATAGATGCATAGCCTCAAAATAAGGGGAAGTAGATTTAGGACTGAGTTTAGGAGGAACTTCTTCACCCAAAGGGTTGTGAATCTATGGAATTCCTTGCCCAGTGAAGCAGTTGAGGCTCCTTCATTACATGTTTTTAAGGTAAAGATAGATAGTTTTTTGAAGAATAAAGGGATTAAGGGTTATGGTGTTCGGGCCGGAAAGTGGAGCTGAGTCCACAAAAGATCAGCCATGATCTAATTGAATGGCGGAGCAGGCTCGAGGGGCCAGATGGCCTACTCCTGCTCCTAGTTCTTATGTTCTTATGTTCTTATGTATACGACATCAACTGCTCTACCTTCATCTACACACTTAGTTACCTCCTCAAAGTATTCAATCATGTTTGTGAGGCAAGATATACCCTTCACGAATTTATGTTGACTATCCGTGATTAAGCTGCATCTTTCCAAATGGTCATAAATCATATCCTTCTGGACCTTTTCCATTAGCTTACCGACCACCGAAGTAAAACTAACTGGCCTATAATTACCAGGATCATTCCAATTTCCTTTCTTGAACAGATGAACAACATTCGACACTCTCCAGTTCTCTGGCACTATCCCCGTGGAAAGTGAGGACCCAAAGATCAAACCAAAGGTTCTGCAATCTGATCACTTGCCTCCCAGACTCCTTGGATATATCCCATCTGGCCCAGGGGTCTTGTCGACCCTCAGACTTTTCAAAATTGCTAATACATCCTTCCACAGAGCATCTATCTTCTCCAGCCTAAGGTTTAAGGTTAGCGGGGCGAAGTTTAAAGGAGTTGTGTGAGGCAGGTTTTATTACACAGCGTGGTGAGTGCCTGTAAGGCGTTGTCAGATGAGGTTGTGGAAGCAGATATATTAACGATATTCAAAAGGGATCTCGACAAATGCATGGAAAATATAGGCATAGAGGGATGCGGCACTAGGAAGTGCTGAGGGTTTTGGCTGAGTGTGGTATCATGACCGTGAAAGGCTTGGAGGATCGAATTGGAAACAAGGAGACAAATCAAGGCTCATGGGTCAAAGCTACCTGGGAAACTCGAGTCACAGTTACAGAAAAAGAGCCATGTAAATAGACCTGCTGGCGAACTAGGACACACAGTTACAGAATATGGATCATTAAGATAAGCTTGCTCGGGAACGAGGAGATACCTGCAGTATTTAGGCAATGTAAATACGCCAGCTGGGGAACGAGGAGGCATGGATGCATAATAAATCTCAAGTGTAAACAGTAACGATGGAGATGAGAAGAGACGTTAAGAATGAAGGTTGGCGAGATAAAGGGGAACTCGGAGATACAGAGATACTGTGTGCAGATTATATGAAGTGGAGGCACAAGAACTGATTATGGGACAGGTAGATAAATGAGTTGGGGAACACAGACATGTGCAGGGTCAGGTTGATGTATATAAGCCAACTGAGATTGGTGTTATCGTGGAGGGAGCAGTGGTTGCTGAGTGAGTGCTTGCTGAGAAGGGGAGTGAATTTTCAAAGAAAACTTACTGTTGGGGGTTTCCAGCTGAGTCCGGTCGGAGTGAGGACAGAGTGACTGCTGGGTAAGTAGTAAAGACTTAAATACTTTACGTGGGCCCATAACAGCTGATTGCTGTTATCGCGTGGGACGCAGTGGTTGCTGGTTAAGTGTTTTATTCCTACCAAGTTAGTGCAGGGTCAGAAAGTGCAGGGTCAGGTTGATGTATATTATCCAACTGAGATTTGTGTTATCGTGCAGGGCGCAGTGGATGTTGAGTGAGTGCTTGCTGAGACGGGGAGTAATTTTTTTTAAAAAAACGTACTGTTGGGGTTTTCCAGCTGAATCCGCTCGGAGTGAGGACTTACTACTGGGTAAGTAGGAAAGACAAAAAAAGTTTGCGTTGGCCCATAACAGCTGATGGATGTTATCGTGTGGGACGCAGTGGCTGCTGGTTAAGTGTTTTATTTCTACCTGTATTTAAGTTGGGAAGTTGCTGAGCCCGAGACAATACATTTGTCGTGTCCCAACCCTTCATCCTCCTCTAACCTAAGTGATTGAGTGAATATCAAGTATGCTCTTTCGTTTTTTCTTCTTCTTGTTTTTAAACGCAAGTTATCTAGGGGGGGCTGGCAGGGAAGACTGTGCAATGTTCCTCCTGCAGAATGTTTGAGGTGAGGGACGCCATCAGTGTCACTGCTGATTTCACCTGTGGGAAGTGCACCCATCTCCAGCTTAGCAGACACCTCGTTAGGGAACTGGAGCTGGAGTTGGATGAAGTGCGGATCATTCGGGAGGCAGATGTGGTCACAGATAGAAGATTCAGGGATGTAGTTATTCCGAAGAATCAATATAGATGGGTGACGGTGAAAGGGGCTGGGAGGAAGCAGTCAGTGCAGGAACACTGTGGTATGTCCACTCAGTAACAAGTGTACCGCTTTGGATACTGTTGAGGGGCTGTGACGTACCAGGGGTATGCCACGGTGAACGGATCTCCAGCACGGAGTCAGTCCCTCTGGCTCAGAAGGGAAGGAGGTAGAGCAGGAGAGCAATAATTATTGGCGACTCGATAGTTAGAGCGACATATAGACAACGAAATAAACTCACGGATGGTATGTTGCTTCCCAGGTGCCAGGGTCCGTGATGTATTGGACCGTATTTTCAGAATCCTGAAGGGGGAGGGGGAAACAGTCACAAGTCATGGTAGACATCGGTACCAACGTCATAGGTAAGAGAAGATACGGGGATTTAAAACAGAAATTTAGGGAGCGAGGGTGGAAGCTGAGAGCCACGACAGACCATGTTGTCATCTCTGCTTTGTTACCGGTGCCACGTGCTAGCGAGTCGAGAAACAGGGAGAGAGTGCAGATAAACACATGGCTGCAGGGATGGTGTCGGAGGGAGGGTTTCAGCTATGTCGATAATTGGGGCACATTCTGGGGAAGGTGCGACCTGTCCAGCCAGAACTGTTTGCACCTGAACCAGAGGGTGAACCAACATCCTGGTAGGGGTATTTGCACCAGCTCTTCGGGAGGGTTTAAACTAATTTTTCAGGGGGGTGGGGAAACGAGCTGTTGTCCAGAAGCCAGTGTTGAGATTAGTGAGGTACTGAGGAGGGTATCAAGGTAGCAGGGGTGGACCGGCAGACAGGAAGGTGGGATGAAGAGTATCTATTTCAATGCAAGGAGAATCGGAATAAGGTATGTGAGCTTGGAGCGTGGATTGGTACCTGGGACTACGAGACATGGGTAGAACAGGGACAGGAACAGTTGTGGGAAGTTCCGGGGCATACATGTTTCAGGAACAGTAGGGAAGGTGGTAAAAGAGGTGGAGAAGTGGCATTATTAATCAAAGATAGTTTAACGGCTGTAGGAAGGCAGTTCCAAGAGGATATGCCTACTGAGGTAATAGGGGCTGAAGTTAGAAATAGGAAAGGAGCGTTCACGTTGTTAGGAGTTTTCTATAGGCCTCCAAATAGTAATAGAGATGTGGAGGAAGAAATTGCAAAACAGATTATGGATAGATGTGGAGGTCTCAGGGTAGTTGTCATGGAGGAGTGTAGGCCTCACAGTAGATGTCATGGGTGACTTTAACTTTCCAAATATTGATCGGAACTTCAATGGTCGAACAGTTCGGATGGGCAGTTTTTGTACAGTGTGTGCAGGAGGGTTTCCTGACACAATATGTGGATAGACCGACAAGCGGTGTGCCACATTGGATTTGGTACTGGGTAACGAACCGGGCCAAGTGTTAGATTTGTTTGTGGGAGAGCACTTTGGATATAGTAACCATAATTCAGTGTCTTTCACTATTGCAATGGAGAGGGATAGGGGCATACCGCAGGGCAATGTTTATAATTGGGGGAGGAGTAATTATGATGGATTAGGCAAAAATTAGGGTCCATAAGATGGGAATAGAAACGGTCAGGGAAAGGCAGAAATGAAAAGTGGAGATTGTTCAAGGAACAAATATTGCATATCCTTGATCGGTATGACGCAGTCTGGCAGGGACGAAATGGCCGTGTGAGGGAACCATGGTTCACAAAAGAGGTTGATTGTCTTGCGTAGAGGAAAAAGGAAGCGGATGGAAGGATGAAAAAACAAGGTTCAGTTGGGTCGCTTGAGGTTTACAAGGTGGCAAGGAATGAACTAAAAGGGGGGCTTAGGAGAGCTAGGAGGAGGCAAGAGAAGTCCTTTGCGGATCGGATCAAGGAAACCCCCAAGGATTATTACTCTTATGTGAGAAATAAAAGAATGACCATGGTGAGGTTCGGGCCAGTCAAAGACAGTCGTGGGAACTGATGCATAGAGTCAGAAGAGATAGGAGAGGCGTTGAATGAATACTTTTCATCAGTGTTCACCAAGGAGTGGGGACATGTTTTGTAAGGCCGGAAGTGTATAAAAAGTCAGCCTTCCTTTGTATGAAACCGCTAGAAGGCATAAAAGACTATGAGGGGCGTGCATAGAGTGGGGCAAAGTTTGCCCTTGGGTGGAGGAGTCAGCCACCAGAGGGCATAGGTATAACGTCAGTGGGGCAAAGTTTAAAGGAGATGTGCGAGGCTGGTTTTATTACACAGCATGGTGAGTGCCTGGAATGCGTTGTCAGATGAGGTTGTGGAAGCAGATTTATAAACGATGGTCAAAAGGGATCTCGACAAATGCATGGATAAGATAGCTATAGAGGGATACGGCACTAGGAAGTGCTGAGGATTTTGGCTGAGTGTGGTATCATGACCGTGAAAGGCTAGGAGGACCGAATTGGAAACAATGAGACAAATCAAGGCTCATGGGTCAAAGGTAGCTGGGAAACTGGGAGTCACAGTTACAGAAAAAGAGCCATGTAAATAGGCCTGCTAGCGAACTAGGAGACACAGTTACAGAATATGGATCATTAAGATAAGCTTGCTGGGGAACGAGGAGACACCTACAGTATTTAGCCAATGTAAATACGCCAGCTGGGGAACGAGGAGGCATGGGTGCCTAATAAATCTCAAGTATAAACAGAAAAAGAGACGTTAAGAATGAAGGTTGGCTAGATAAAGGGGAACTCGGAGATACAGAGACGGAATCACGTACATGTGTGCAGATTAAATGAAGTAGGAGGCACAAGAACTGATTCTGGGACAGGTAGATAAATGAGTTGGGGAACACAGACATGTGCAGGGTCAGGATGATGTATATAAGCCAACTGAGATTGGTGTTATCGTGGAGGGAGCAGTGGTTGCTGAGTGAGTGCTTGCTGAGAAGGGGAGTGAATTTTCAAAGAAAACTTACTGTTGGGGGTTTCCAGCTGAGTCCGGTCGGAGTGAGGACAGAGTGACTGCTGGGTAAGTAGTAAAGACTTAAATACTTTACGTGGGCCCATAACAGCTGATTGCTGTTATCGCGTGGGACGCAATAGTTGCTGGTTAAGTGTTTTATTCCTACCAAGTTGGGAAGTTGCTAACCCGAGACAATACACTTGTCGTGTCCCAACCCTTCAACCTCCTCTAACCTAAGTGATTGAGTGAATATCAGATAAGCTCTTTCTTTTTTTCTTCTTGTTGTTTTTATTCGCAAGTTTTCTAGGGGGGCTGGCAGGGACGGCTGTGCAATGTTCCTCCTGAAGAATATTTGAGGTTAGGGACGCCACCAGTGTCCCTGCAGATTTCACCTGTGGGAAGTGCGCCCATCTCCAGCTCCTCAGAAACCGCCTTAGGGAACTGGAGCTGGTGTTGGATGAACTGCGGTTCATTCGGAAGGCAGTGGTGGTCACAGATAGAAGCTTCAGGGATTTAGTTACTCCGAAGAATCAAGACAGATGGGTGACGGTGAGAGGGGCTGGGAGTAGCCAGTCAATGCAGGAATCCTGTGGTAGTTCCACTCAGTAACATGTGTACCGCTTAGGATACTTTGAGGGGGGGGGACGTATCAGGGGTAAGCCACGGTGAACGGATCTCCAGCATGGGGTGAGTCCCTGTGGCTCAGAAGGGAAGGAGCGAGAGCAGGAGAGCAACAGTTATTGGGGACTCGATAGTTAGAGGGACATATAGACAGTTCTGTGGCAACGAAAGAGACTCACGGATGGTATGTTGCCTCCCAGGTGCCAGGGTCCGTGATGTCTTGGACCGTGTTTTCTGAATCCTGAAGGGGGAAGGGGAAACAGTCACAAGTCGTGTGACACATCGGTACCAACGTCATGGATAAGATTACGAACGGGGATTTAATACTGGAATTCAGGGAGCTAGGGTGGAAGCTGAGAGCCAGGACAGACCATGTTGTCATCTCTGCTTTGTTGCCACTTCCACGTGCTAGCGTCTGCAGATAAACACGTGCCTGCAGGGAAGGTGCAGGAGGGAGGGTTTCAGGTACGTGGATAATTGGGGCACTTCCTGGAGAAGGTGCGATCTGTCCAGACAGGACAGCTTGCACCTGAACCAGAGGGGCACCAATATCCTGGAAGGAAAATTTGCTACGGCTCTTAGGGAGGTTTTAAGCGAATTTGTCAGGGGAATGGGAAAACGAGCTGTAGTCCAGAAGCCAGTGTTGAGAGTAGTGAGGTACTGAGGAAGGTATCAAGGTAGCAGGGGTGGACCGACAGACAGGAAGGTGGGTTGAAGAGTGTCTACTTCAATGCAAGAAGCATTGGAATAAGGTATGTGGACTTGGAGCGTGGTTTGGTACCTGGGACGACGATGTTGTAGGTATTACGGACACATGGTTAGAACAGGGACAGGAACAGTTCCGTGAAGTTCCCGGTATAGATGTTTTAGTAAGAGTAGGGAAGGTGGTAAAAAAGGTGGAGGAGTTGGATTGTTAATCAAGGATAATTTAGCAGCTGCAGAACGGCAGTTCGAAGAGGATATGCCGACTGAGGTAATATGGGCTGAAGTTAGAAATAGGAAAGGAGAGGTTCCGTTGTTAGGAGTTTACTGTAGGCCCCCAAATAGTAATAGAGATGTGGAGGAAGAAATTACAAAACAGATTATGGATAGGTGTGGCGGTCTCAGGGGAGTTGTCATGGGTGACTTTAACTTTCCAAATATTGATCGGAACATCTATCGGTCGAACAGTACGGATGGGCAGTTTTTGTACAGTGTGTGCAGGAGGGTTTCCTGACACAATATGTGGATAGACCGACAAGAGGTGGGCCACATTGGATTTGGTACTCGGTAACGAACAGGGCCAAGTGTTAGGTTTGTTTGTGGGAGAGCACTGTGGAGATAGTGACCACAATTCGGTGTCTTTCACTATTGCAATGGAGAGGGATAGAGCCATACGACAGGGCAAGGTTCCTAATTGGGGATGGGTAATTTTGATGCGATTAGGCAAGAATTAGGGAGCATAATATAGGAAGAGAAACTGTGAGGGAAAGGCACAAATGAATAGTGGAGCTTGTTGAAGGAAAAAAAAATTCGCGTCCTCGTAGGTATGTCCCTGTTAGGCAGGGAGGAAATGTTCGTGTGAGAGAACCATGGTTTACAAAAGAGGCTGAATGTCTTGTCTAGCGGAAAATGGAAGCGTATGTAAGAATCAGACTACAAGGTTCAATTGGGTCGATTGAGGGTAACAAGGTAGCAAGGACTGAACTAAAAATAAGGGCTTAATAGAGCTAGGAGGGGGCATAAGAAGTCCTTGGCGGGTCGGATCAAGGAAAACCCCAATGCGTTTTACTCTGATGTGAGAATTAAAAGAATTACCAGGGTGAAGTTAGGGCCGGTCAAGGAACATGAACATGGAGTCAGAAGAGACATCAGAGGTGTTGAATGAATACTTTTCCTCAATGTTCACCAAGGAGAGGAACTATCTTTTTGAGGATGAGTGTGATGCAGGCGGGTAGGCTGGAGAAGGCAGATGTTATGAGGGAAGACGAATTACCAATTTTGAAAAACCTGAGAGTAACAAGTCCCTTGGGCCAGCTGGGATATATCCTATGATTCTTTGAGAGGCAAGAAATGAGATTGCACAGACTTTGGCTTTGATGTTTGTGTCCTCGCTGTCCACAGGGATAGTGCCAGAGGACCGGAGAGTGGCGAATGTTATTCCTCTGTTCAAGAAAGGGAACAGGAATGACCCTGGTAATTATAGGCCGGTTAACCTTACTTCGGTGGTCGGTAAGATAATGGAAAAGGTCCCGAGGGACACGATTAATAACCATTTAATAAAATGCAGCTTAATCCGGGAAAGTCAACACGGATTAGTGAAGGGTTGGTCTTGCCTCAGAAATTTGGTTGATTTTTTTTGACGAGATAACTATCTTTGCAGATGAAGGTAGAGCAATTGGTGTCTTATACATGGATTTATGTAAGGCGTTTGATAAGGTTCCCCATGGTCGGCTTATGTAGAAAGTAAGGAAGTGTGCGACAGAGGGAAATTTAGACAAATGGATAAGTAACTGGCTGTCACATAGAAGACAGAGGGTGGTGGTGGATGGAACATTTTCAGACTGGAGACCAGTTACAACGGTGTACCACAGGGATCAGTGCTGGGTCCTCTGTTATTTGTGATTTCTATGAATGACTTGGTGGAGGAGGCTGAAGAGTGGATCAGTAAATTTGCTGATGACACCGAGATTGGTGGAGTAGTGGATGAGGTGGAGGGCTGTTGTCGGCTGCAAATAGACATTGATAGGATGCAGTTGTGGGTCAAAAATGGCAGATGGAGTTTAATATTGATAAGTGAGAGGTGATTTATTTTGGTAGGACATATTTGGGGCAGTACGGTAGCATTGTGGATAGCATAATTGTTTCACAGCTCCAGGGTCCCAGGTTCGATTTCGGCTTGGGTCACTGTCTGTGCGGTGTCTGCACATCCTCCCCGTGTGCGTGGGTTTCTTCCGGGTGCTCTGGTTTCCTCCCACAGTCCAAAGATGTGCAGGTTAGGTAGATAGGCCATGATAAATTGCACTTAGTGTCCAAAATTGCCGTTAGTGTTGGGTGGCGTTATTGGGTTATGGGATAGGGTGAAGCTGTTGACCTTGGGTAGGGTGCACTTTCCAAGAGCCAGTGCAGACTCGATGGGCCGAATGGCCTCCTACTGCACTGTAAATTATATGATATGATTATATTATATGATATGTAGGTGGGTTATACGGTCAACGGCAGGGTTCTGAGGAATGTGGAGGAATAGAGAGATCTTGGCTTTCGTGTCCACAGACCTCTGAAGGTGGCTCAAGTAGATAGAGCAGTGAAGAAGGCCTATAGTGTGTTAGCTTTTATTAAACGGGGGGCTTGACTTTAAGAGCCGTGGGATTATACTGCCACTAATGAGGACCCTGGTGCGAACACATTTGTAATCTTGTGTACAGTTCTGGTCACCTCACTATAGGAAGGATGTGGAAGCATTGGAAAGGATGCAAAGGAGATTTACCAGGATGCTGCCTGGTTGGGAGGGTAGGTCCTATGAGGAAAGGTTGAGGGAGCAAGACATTTTTTCTTTGGAGTGGAGGAGAATGAGAGGCGACCTAATGGAGGTCTATAAGATGATGAGTAGATAGGTAGGGTGGACGGTCAGAAACTATTTCCTCGGGTGGATGCAGCTGTTAAAAGGAGGCATAACTACAAGGTGTGCGTGGGTTTCCTCCGGGTGCTCCGGTTTCCTCCCACAGTCCAAAGATGTGCGGGTTAGGTGGATTGGCCATGCTAAATTGCCCGTAGTGTCCTAATAGTAAGGTTAAGGGGGGCAGTTGTTGGGTTACGGGTATAGGGTGGATACATGGGTTTGAGTAGGGTGATCATTGCTCGGCACAACATCGAGGGCCGAAGGGCCTGTTCTGTGCTGTACTGTTCTATGTTCTATGTTCTATGTTCTAAGGTTCGGGGTGGGAGATATAGGAGCGATGTTCAGGTAGGTCCTCTACTCGGAGAGTGGAATGGACTGCCTGCTGTCATAGTGGAGTCGGACACTTTTGGAACTTTGAAGCGGTTATTGGATAGGCACATGTAGCACACCAGAATGCCAGCGAGTGGGATAGCTTGATCTTGGTTTCGGACAAAGCTTGGCACAGCATCGAGGGCCAAAGGGCCTGTATAGTGTTGTACTGTTCTATGTTCTGAAATAAATCCGCCCTAAACCACAGGCAGTTTTCAGGAACGTAACTTTTGCGAGGGCACGGCTAGTCCACACCAAGTGACTTAGATTAATGTATAATACGGAGTAGACACTCCATTTTATATACTTCGGTGTTGAAATATTTTTGGAAACGTTAAAATAATATTTGTGCCAGTGGATTTATTTATTTTGATATCTTTTTTAGTCTTTTCCCCACTGTGGATGCGGTTGTTGATCCCCCAAGTTGCCCGGGGGCGCTGAAGTTCTCCCTGCGGCGGCTGTTGCTTCTCCCTGTGTCACCTCTTCACCCCTCACTTGGTCTCTGGGGGAAAGTCAAGATGAACGTCGACCTTCTCCCGGCAATGAAAGGTGGCAACTGACCGTCTCTCCTGTTTATGCAGGCTTGCAAATCAGAGTGAGGATGGCTGGCGATGAACCGTTTCACCAGCTGTGCGAGGATAGACCCGCCGTGCGGGTGGATTTACCTCTCAGGATTTAATGAATTGAAGTATTGGACTGAAGGGAAATTTCAGCACATTCTTCAACTGCTGTCTGAACTGAGTTTGTGTTGCGGTGTAAATCGCTGTGTTTGTGCAGCAAATCAAGAGCTGAAACATGAACCCCAATTCCAGAACATAATAATCTATCCATATAGACTTATAACCCAGATACCACATCCGACTCCACACAGAATAAACCATTAACGTTGACCATAACAGGATGAAATTGGACGAGATGATAAACAGTAATATGATGGATTTCCTCCGACTCTCCATCTCTGACTCCCTTGAACTGTCCCCGCTGCTGTGAGCACGGAGTCTCCTGCGCACCCTGCTGCTCACGATAATGTGTCTGACGGTGAAAACGTTGAGCAGCAGAATCAGGACAAATGGAACACACGGGGTGAGAATGTGGTGGAGGAACTCGATTGTTCCCCAGATCGGAGAGTGATAATCATACACTGTGACATCGCAAAACCAGGGTTCGTTCCCCAGCCGATAACCACCTGTGGCCATAAAATACCAGAAAATATTTTTCAAACAGCTCAGCACAGTCACTGTTCCCAGAACCAGAGCAGCCGTTTTCTCGCTGCAATACTTATTTTTCAGCTTCGGGCAACAAATAGCCACAAATCGATCAAAGGTGAAAGTGACGGTGAACCAGACAGAACAGTCAGTGGCTGCATAAAGCAGGGCGGCGTGGATATTACACACGGGGATGGACTCCAGGAAATAAAACTGTTCATTAAAAACAATGGGAATGTGCCTTAATATCAGGTCGAAAATAACGAACAGTAGATCCCCCACTGCCATGGCCACCAGGTAACAAGTCACACATTTGGACAGTCCACAGTTTCTTCTGTTCAGGATCACAATTGTGATGATATTCACTGAGAGGACAGGAGAAAAACAATGAAATTATACATCAGGCTGGGGAAGGCATTACCAATATGAATACGGCGGGGTTGTCCATAAAAAGGGCACACACGCAAATCCACAGTCTCACACACAGAGACTAAAATACACGAACTCACAGAAAGAGAGAGACGCACTCAAACAGACACAATAACACACACTCAGACAAATAAAGCGATAAATACAAATATTCACAGACATAGAAACGCAAATACACATACTGATAGACACACATCCACAAATTCACACACTCACAGGGAGAGAAACACAAACCCGCACACGCATAGACACCGAGACACAACTACTCACATTTACATACACATAGATGAATAAATACACAAACACACAGACACAAATATCCATACTCACAGACAGACAGAGGCACTAATACATATACTGACACATAGAGATACACATCCGCACACAGACAGACAGAAATACAAACCCACAGACGCACAGACACAACAACCCATACTCACAGACACACAAAGTCACTAATACACACACTCACAGAGGCAGACACAGAAATACGCACACTGACAGACACAGGGACACAAATTCGCTGTCTTACTGACATACAGGAACAGAGGCACAAACACACAGACACGCAGACAAAGACATAGAGATACACGCACTCACAGACAAATAGATACTCTAATACACACTCAGAGCGGGGACACAAACGCACACTCTCGTCGACACGGAGTGACCAAGCAACACCAATACACAGAGAAACACACATGAAGACGCTCACAGAGAAACACATACTCACACACATAGACACCAGCACAACCACATCCAAACCCACACCTGGACACACTCCCATTCACACTCACAGACCACGGACACACACTCACAAATCCACCCACACACTTATTGGTACACAGAAACAGACACATGCATACATGCACACAGACACAAAACACCCCAGACACATGCCGACAAACACACCTCCGCACACCCACAAATGCATGCACACAATCTCACTCACACACGCAGACACTCATCCAGCCACAACGACACATGCATGCATTCGCATACATATACATAGCCATACCCACACACAGCAACACGAACTAAGAAATGCGCTCACAGACATACAAACATACTCCTCTCTCATACACACCCCAGTACGCACACACACTCAAACGCAAGCTCACATACACACACGCACACAGAAACACACACATACATACACACAGCGCCGCACACACCCACAGAGAACAGAACACACATTCACTCACTCATAACATAAACCCAAAGTCTCAGTGTGTATACATGCGAGTGTATGTGTGTGTTGGGGTGGCTGCATGAGTGCCTGCGTGAGTGAGGGAGTTTGTGGAGATGCGTTCGGAGGTGCACATCGATGTGTCCCTGACCGTTTGTGTGTGGAGTGTACTGTGTTTGTGAGTTGACACACAGAGACACCCATGCACCGCCCCTCACACAAAATCATCTCATTATACACGCACAACCACACCGAGACTGATCACCACACAGTCCCACTCATACGCATAGCACGTAGACGCAACCACACACATTCACACACGCCCAAACACACACACACACTCTCACACACACGTATCCACATACACACAGAGACACACGCATCCGCCATACACATACCTTCAAACACGCACACAAACACACACATACAGATTTATCCACATGCATACAGTCACACATCCATACACATCCACACACTCAACCACGCACACATGTGCACACATACATACACACACAGACCAAGATCCAAATAGGCCCACACAAAAATAGCCACAAACACCCCCTCACACAGACAGCCGTGACCACAAAGACATTCCCCACACACACCCACACACACACGAGACGGCCCCCACACACACACAACCACACACAATTACCAAAAGACACAGAGCCAAATACACACACCCGCACACATACAAACACCCACACACACACACATACATGTGGCTGGTTTAGCACAGTTGGCTAAACAGTTCGCTTGAAATGCAGAACAAGGCCAGCACCGCGGGGTCAATTCCTGTTCCAGCCTCCCCGAACAGACGCCGGAATCTGGATGATCACAGTGGCTCCATTGAAGCCTACTTGTCACAACAAGCAATTGTTATTATTATTCGTATGTACGCACTCACACAGGTCTACGCACACCCTTAACTACAGGCACATTCACCCACACACACCGATACCACATGAGGCCACAGAAACACTCACACATGCACACTGTCACAGACTCACACAATACACCCACGTACAAATACCAACGCACCCTCACAGGCGCAGATGCACAAATACTCACACACAGACGGAGACACAAACACACTTGAGAACCCGCCACACACGCACTCACACACACATTCTCACAAACACACCCACACATAATTACCAAAACACACAGGTCATAATACACACACTTGTACACACACAACAACGCCCACATACACAACATCACATGTACACACAACATGAACACACAAGCATATATCTACACATTAAACACTGGCACAGTCCTATGCGCATATACACACACAATCACAAACACACTCACCTATGCACTCACACAGGTTTACTGTCATTCTAGTGTTCCTTTATGAAAGGTGTTTGACTTATCTCATGGCTTCAGTGATGTCATTTTGTGGGTGGAACTGAGCTTTGGATTTGAAGTTTGTTTTACTTTCGCTTTCATTTTAAAGAGATGTTCCAGAAAATAAAAACATTGAGTGCAGTTAACTGTTTTGGTAACTAAAATATGTAGTTTGCTTTCCGGAACGGTTTAAATCTGCAGGTGAGGCGGGGTCAGAATCTCCGAGAAAGCCAGTCTTATTAAAGTGAGAATGCAGAGTGCTGGGATACACCATTGAAAAATAACTTTTGGTTTATGGGATTTTGTTTCGAATTGGAACAATTAAGCATGTGTTCATTAAGTGTTACACGAAGATTACTGTAACTGGGGGTGTTTATGTTTATGATTGATAAAACCCATTGTTATGTGTGCATATAAATGTTAACTAAGTTCTTAGAATAAAGCCTACTTTTATTAACGTATCTAGGAAAACCGTTGAATCCTACCTGAAGGGAAGGCAATTCTGCCCATCTTAGCTAAATTCAAAATAAAGGTTGTATGCCAGGTGAGCTCCATGATACACTCTGGAGTTTTCTGAACCCTGTACCAATACAAAATTAGTTCGTAGGACAAAAGTCTATCTTCTGTGATTGATGTTGGCTTCGGAAACTTATAGACAGTGCTGGGTGGGCATATTTGTGTTAGCTTTTCAGATGTTGCATTCCAGTTGAAATAGGAAGTGCATTGTGCATACTGGCTCTTTCAGAGGCTGAGACGTTTTTGGGAGTGGAGAAGATCACGCGCAGTACCTTACAAATGTAAATTACATAAATAGTTTTCAGATTTGCCAAAAACATTACGGTTAAAATGGCATGAGAAAGTACGAAAAGAGGGGGTAATTACGTCGTAGCTGAAAATTTAAAATTGCCTGAAACACAGTTTAAATCACTTCAAATGGCAAGAATTCAATAACAGATATTGCAGTTTGGGCATGAGAAAGAATTAAAGCCGCATGAATTTGAATGAGGGAAAATCAAATAATAGCCCGAGCGGAACAAAATACAAGTGAAAGCAATATGAAGATCATGGGAAAAGAGAATGAAAGAGAGAGAAAAAAAGGAGAGAGACTTTGAACTTCAGAAAATAGCCTTGAAACGGAAAATCAGATAACTTGGCTGAGGTAAACATAAATGTACAGTCTGAGGATAGTGCGAAAGAGCAAGAGCGTCACAGTCGAAGGTTTGGTCGGCATCTTTTTTTATATTGCTCAGCATCACCAAGGTTTGATGAGAAGGATGTAGCAGCCTTTTTCATTTCAGTTGAGAATGTGGGAACGCAAATGAAATGGCCAATGGACATGTGGGTATGTGATTCAAACAAAGTTGGTAGGTAGATAGTGTATGTACCACTGTCAGAGGAGGTGTCTGGGACGGAAAAGGGGGTGAGACGCTCCATCATACGTGCATATTAAGTAGTACCTGGTCTGCAGACAATGGTTTGTAAATTAAGGAAAAATCCTGATCAAACGTTCATAGTGTTTCAAAGCATCGAACCGAGACATTTCGTGTGATGTATAAGTGCTTTGAAAGTTGACCAAAAGTATCACGGTAATAGAGAGTGATAATTTTGGAGCAGTTTAAAAATTCAATTCCTGACGTCGTGAGAACTCACGTGGAAGAGCAAAGGTTTAAATCTGCGAGGTTAGCAGAAGAAATGGAAGATGATTATGAATTAGTTCATGATTCAAAGTTTGGTTTCCGACATTAGTTCCAGTCTGCGAGGGATATAGATTGGGGAAAAGAGACATATTCAAGTGGTAGAGGTGAAGGAGATCGGAATGGAGATAATAAGGGGCGTATACCTCAGACTAAAAAAAATCCAGGCCGGTTGAAGATAAATAAAAAGTTTCAAATGTTTTCACTGCAATAAACGAGGCTATGTAAAGTCACAATGTTGGTGGTTGACGAAAGGCACTGGGAAGGATGATGTGATAAACTAGGATAGGCCAGTGCGGTTTGTTAAAATGGGAAAGGAAAGCCCAAGTGAAGCGATTGAGATGCAGCTGAATGTTTTGCCTGATCATGTGATGACGGATAAGAAGGTGCCAGATCTCTTTAAAAAGTGGACTTGTGTGGATAAAGTTGACTCATGTGTACCAGGAGGAGTACGTAAAGAAGTCAAAATTTTAAGATTTGCGGGAGCTAGCCAAACTTTGATGGTTTGTGGTTTGACGATTTTTGATCATTTGGTTGGAAAATAACACGAGCAGGTAGAGGATGAGCCAGACATTTTTAGATCAGGAAAGTTGGCAGGCTTACAACAGACATATAGAGAAATAAAACTGATGTTTCAGAAAGCGTACATAGAAGAGGAATCAGAATGTATGCCAGAATGTTATTATCTTAAAAAATATTTTTTAATGAAAAAATGGAAACATTTATAAATACAGGCTGATGAAATATTGACATTTCATCAAGTGCTATTGCCGGTAGGATATAGAAAGGAGATGTTGTAAGTAACACATGACGTATCAGGAGAAGATAATTTGGGAGTAAGGAAAAGATAATTTAAAATACAAAATCTTTTCTATGGTGTGGACAACATAAAGATGCAGATAAATGTTGTCAATGTCACACATGTTAAGTAATAGGAAAACCTCACGCAGTGATAAAACCAGAAGCATTAATACCCATTCCAACATTTGAAGAACCTTTTCCAAGAGTCTTATTTGATTGCGTAGAACCGCTAACTGAAACAAAACGTGGGATCAATATCTTTTGACTATAATCGAAGTGTCGACTCGGTTTCCAGATGCCATTCCAGGTCGATACACTACAGTTCAAGATGTTGTGAAGGAGTTACTTCATTTTCTTACTGGATATGGACTACCCACAGAAATACAATCGGATCAAGGATCAAATTTACCTCAAGCATATTCAAGGATTGAATGTTTGGCTAATGAAAAAAACAGCTTATATCAACTGTGCACCCACACAATTACAAAACACTCACACAGATGTATACGCACACATACACACACTTACACGCACTCACATTACAAACCCAACACACTCACACAATCACACATTCCCGCCTTCATACACACACAGAAGCTTCCATACAAACATTCCAAAACCCTCACAAACGCCCACACAAATACATTCTCGCACAAAGGCAGACCCACAAACACTCACACACTGCAACAATCACACACAGTCGCATATGCAGACGTACACCACACACACTTGCCAACACACATACACTCTCTGAAACACACAAACGCACACTTACACACATAGACAGACACGTATACAGCCACATAAAGCCACCCACACACTGGCACACCCACACATACAACACATGCCCAGACAGTATCACACACACCTGCGTGCATTGAGATACACACACAGAAACACGCACACTTAGCCACGCACGAGCCACCAGATACACCAACACAGCCAAACCCCACACACATGCATATACACACATATGAATCCACACTCACCTGCACCAACCCACACATAAATCCACACACCGAACACACACATCCCAAACATAGGCGCAATACAACACAGACACACCCACTCAAACACACCAAACGCCAGCATTTCATTCACGTACATAATCACACAAACATACGCACTCGCAACGCATCCACAGAACCACGAGCACGCACACGAAACACGCAGGCACAAAAATACAGACCCAAACATGCAGCACAGTCATTCAGAAAAGACATGTATCCACACACATTCACACGCCCACATGAACCACAAACACCCACGCCCTCATAAAATCATGCACACCCACACATCCACACACACAAACTCACACACGAACACACATATATACACACTTACAGGCACACGACCACTCACAAACACCGAAGCCTACACACAGAAAAAATCCGCATTCACATCCAACCGCGCACAAAAACATCAACACCGCCTCGAAAACACACATATACACCCACCCACGCACAAACTCAAACTCCCACACACAGGCGCACACACACTGAAACTCAAATACTTAAACAGACACCCAAACACCCACCATACACACACAAACAGTGCCCACACACACACCACCCCCTCACATGCACGCCACCCACACACATAGTCACCCACACACAACACACACACAAAAACACGCCGTAAATCAAAAACTAACATAGCCACAAATACAAACACACACCGACGCCAGGCACGCACCCATATACACCCTTATATTGACACATAAATACATACACAGAATACGTTCACCCACACTCACACACAACACCCGTAAACAAATCCATAAACATCCACACACAAGACGCCGGGAAAAAAAGGAAGCACACGAGCCCGCCCCAGACTCACCCATAAAGGACACCCAAATTCACACATGCACCCGTACACACTCGCACCCACTCACACACAGACCCAAACACACTCGCCCAGACATCTATATTCTAACCCAGCCATATCTAAACGCAGGCAAACATACAGAGAAACTTACAGCACAGGAACAGGCCCTTCGGCCCTCCCAGCCTGCGCCGATCCAGACCCTTTATCTAAACCTGTCATCTATTTTCCAAGGTCCACTTCCTTCTGTTCCCGCCCATTCAGATACCTGTCTAGATGCATCTTAAATGATGCTATCGTGCCCGCCTCTACCACCTCCGCTGGTAAAGCGTTCCAGGCACCCACCACCCTCTGCGTAAAAAACTTTCCACGCACATCTCCCTTAAACTTTCCCCCTCTCACCTTGAAATCGTGACCCCTTTTAACTGACACCCCCACTCTTGGGGAAAGCTTGTTGCCATCCATCCTGTCCATACCTCTCATAATTTTGTAGGCCTCAATCAGGTCCCCTCTCAACCTCCGTCGTTCCAATGAAAGCAATCCTAATCTACTCAAACTTTCTTCATAGCTAGCACCCTCCATACCAGGCAACATCCTGGTGAACCTCCTCTGCAAACTCTCCAAGGAATCCACATCCTTCTGGTAATGTGGCAACCACAACTGCACGCAGTATTCCAAATGTGGCCGCACCAAAGTCCTATGCAACTATAACATGACCTGCCAACCTTTGTACTCAATGACATACTCCGATGAAGGCAAGCATGCTGTATGCCTTCTTGACAACTCTATCAACCTGCGTTGCCACCTTCAGGGTACAATGGACCTGAACTCCCAGATCTCACTGCACATCAATTTTCCCCAAGACACTTCCATTGACCATATCGTCCGCTCTTGAATTTGATCTTCTAAAATGCATCATCTCTCATTTGCCTGGATTGAACTCCATCTGCCATTTATCTGCCCAACTCTCCAATCCATGTATATTTTGTTGTATTATCTGACAGTCCTCCACGCTATCTGCAACTCCACCAATCTTAGTATCATCTGTAAACTTGGTAAGCAGACAAGAATTGAAGTGCAGAAGTTGGGAACATAGGCTGTCAGGGAAGGACACAAGTGAAATGTGGAACTTGTTCAAGGAACAGGTACTGCGGAGACTTATATAAGGAAACTTATGTAAGGCTGAAGAAACAAGGTTCAGACAGGGCGCTGGAGGGATACAAGATAGCCAGGAGGGAACTGAAGAAAGGGATTAGGAGAGCTAAGAGAGGGCATGAAAAATCTTTGGCGGGTAGGATCAAGGAAAACCCCAAGGCCTTTTACACATATGTGAGAAATATGAGAATGACTAGAGCGAGGGTAGGTCCGATTAAGGACAGTAGCGGGAGATTGTGTATTGAGACTGAAGAGATAGGAGAGGTCTTGAACAAGTACTTTTCTTCAGTATTTACAAACGAGAGGGGCCATATTGTTGGAGAGGACAGCGTGAAGCAGACTGATAAGCTTGAGGAGATACTTGTCAGGAAGGAAGATGTGTTGCGCGTTTTGAAAACCTTGAGGATAGACAAGTCCCCCGGGCCTGACGGGATATATCCAAGGATTCTATGGGAAGCAAGAAATGAAATTGCAGAGCCGTTGGCAATGATCTTTTCGTCCTCGCTGTCAACAGGGGTGGTACCAGAGGATTGGAGAGTGGCGAATGTCGTGCCCCTGTTCAAAAAAGGGAATTGAGATAACCCTGGGAATTACAGGCCAGTTAGTCTTACTTCGGTGGTGGGCAAAGTAATGGAAAGGGTACTGAGGGATAGGATTTCTGAGCATCTGGAAAGGCATTGCTTGAATAGGGATAGTCAGCACGGATTTGTGAGGGGTAGGTCTTGCCTTACAAGTCTTATTGAATTCTTTGAGGAGGTGACCAAGCATGTGGATGAAGGTAAAGCAGTGGATGTAGTATACATGGATTTTAGTAAGGCATTTGATAAGGTTCCCCATGGTAGGCTTATGCAGAATGTAAGGAGGCATGGGATAGTGGGAAATTTGGCCAGTTGGATAACAAACTGGCTAACTGATAGAAGACAGAGAGTTGTGGTGGATGGCAAATATTCAGCCTGGAGCCCAGTTATCAGTGGCGTACCGCAGGGATCAGTTCTGGGTCCTCTGCTGTTTGTGATTTTCATTAACGACTTGGATGAGGGAGTTGAAGAGTGGGTCAATAAATTTGCAGATGATACGAAGATTGGTGGAGTTGTGGATAGTGAGGAGGGCTGTTGTCGGCTTCAAAGAGACATAGATAGAATGCAGAGCTGGGCTGAGAAGTGGCAGATGGAGTTTAACCCTGACAAGTGTGAGGTTGTCCATTTTGGAAGGACAAATCTGAATGCGGAATACAGGGTTAATGGTAGGGTTCTTGGCAATGTGGAGGAGCAGAGAGACCTTGGGGTCTACGTTCATAGATCTTTGAAAGTTGCCACTCAAGTGGATAGAGCTGTGAAGAAGGCCAATGGTGTGCTAGCGTTCATTAGCAGAGGGATTGAATTTAAGAGCCGTGAGGTGATGATGCAGCTGTACAAAACCTTGGTCAGGCCACATTTGGAGTACTGTGTGCAGTTCTGGTCACCTTATTTGAAAAATGAAAATGAAAATCGCTTATTTTCACGAGTAGACTTCAATAAAGTTACTGTGAAAAGCCCCTAGTCGCCACATTCCGGCGCCTGTCCGGGGAGGCTGGTACGGGAATCGAACCGTGCTGCTGGCCTGCTTGGTCTGCTTTAAAAGCCAGCGATTTAGCCTTGTGAGCTAAACCAGCTTAGGAAGGATGTGGAAGCTTTGGAAAAGGTGCAAAGGAGATTTACCAGGATGTTGCCTGGAATGGAGAGTAGGTCATACGAGGAAAGGTTGAGGGTGCTAGGCCTTTTCTCATTAGAACGGAGAAGGATGAGGGGCGACTTGATAGAGGTTTATAAGATGATCAGGGGAATAGATAGAGTAGACAGTCAGAGACTTTTTCCCCGGGTGGAACACACCATTACAAGGGGACATAAATTTAAGATAAATGGTGGAAGATATAGAGGGGATGTCAGAGGTAGGTTCTTTACCCAGAGAGTAGTGGGGGCATGGAATGCACTGCCTGTGGTAGTAGTTGAGTCGGAAAATTTATGGACCTTCAAGCGGCTATTGGATAGGTACTTGGATTAGGGTAGAATAAGGGAGTGTAGGTTAACTTCTTAAGGGCAGCACGGTAGCATTGTGGATAGCACAATTGCTTCACAGCTCAAGGGTCCCAAGTTCGATTTCGACTTGGGTCACTGTCTGTGTGGAGTCTGCACATCCTCCCCGTGACTGCGCGGGTTTTCTCGGGTACTCCGGTTTCCTCCCACAGTCCAAAGATGTGCAGGTTGGGTGGATTGGCCATGAAAAATTGTCCAAAATTCTATTATTAACCTAGGACAAAAGTTCGGCGCAACATCGTGGGCCGAAGGGCCTGTTCTGTGCTGTATTTCTCTATCTCTATCAGACCACCTATACCTTCCTCCAGGTCATTTATGTAGATCACAAACAACAGTGGTCCGAGCACGGATCCCTGTGGAACACCGCTAGTCACCTTTCTCCATTTTGAGACTCTCCCTTCCACCACTACTCTCTGCCTCCTGTTACCCAGCCAGTTCTTCATCCATCTAGCTAGTACACCCTGAACCCCATACGACTTCACTTTTTCCATCAACCTGCCATGGGAAACCTTATGAAATGCCTTACTTAAGTCCATGTATACGACATCTACAGCCCTTCCCTCATCAATTAACTTCATCACGTCCTCAAAGTATTCTATTAGGTTTGTAAGACATGACCTTCCCTGCACAAAACCACGCTGCCTATCACTGATAAGTCCAAATTCTTCCAGATGTGAATAGATCCTATCCCTCAGTATCTTCTCCAACAGTTTGCCTGGATTATTCCTGCTACCCTTCTTAAACAAAGTGACACCATTAGCAATTCTCCAGTCCTCAAGGGACCTCACCCGTGCTCAAGGATGCTGCAAAGATATATTTTAAGGCCCCAGCTATTTCGACCCTCGCTTTCCTCAGTAACCTGGGATAGATCCCATTCGGTACTGGGGACTTGTCCACCATAATGTCTTTTAGAATACCCAAAACTTCCCCCTTCCGTATGACAACTTGACCGAGAGTATTTAAACATCCATCCCTCGCCTCAACATCCGTCTTGTCCACCTCCTTTGTGAATACCGATGCAAAGTACTCATTAAGAATCTCACCCATTTCCTCTGAATCCACGCATAAATTTCCTCTTTTGTCTTTAAGTGGGCCAATCTTTTCTCTAGTTACCCTCTTGCTGCTTACATACGAATAAAATGCTTTGGGATTTTCCTTAACCCTGTCAGCCAAAGATTTTCCATGACCCCTTTTAGCCCTCTTTATTGCGCGTTTCAGATTCGTCCTACTTTCCCGATATTCCTCCAAAGCTTTAACAGTTTTGAGTTGCCTCGATCCAATGTATGCTTCCTTTTTCATCTTAGCTAGTCTTACAATTTCACCCATCATCCATGGTTCCCTAATCTTGCCATTTCTATCTTTCATTTTCACAGGAACATGTCTGTCCTGCACTCTAAGCAACCTTTCCTTAAAAGACTTCGACATTTCAAATGTGGCTTTACCCTTAAACAGCTGCTTTACAGTCACACTCACACATCACATTCACACGCGCAGTGACATCCGTGTGTACCATTTCCAATATGCAATGGAGGAAGTCGCCAAGGCTCCTTGGCCAGCACCTTCCAAACGCAAGATCACTGCCGTCACGAGGAATATGATCAACAGAAACCTGGGAACACAACCACCTGAAATTTCCTCTTCAAGTCAATCACCTTCCTGACTTGGAAATATATCGCCGTTTTTTACTGTCTCTTGGAAAATATCCTGTAACTCCCTCACTAACAGCACTGTGACTGCAACGGCACCTCTGGAACTGAATCAGGCCATGAAGACAGCTCACCAGCCCCTTATGAACAGCAACTAGGGATGGACAGTAAACGCTGGCCTTTCCAGTGTCATTCAGACCGTAAATGAATAAACAAATACTGAGCTGCAGCCTGACCGGGAATGAATGTAGATCACTTTGGCTCTGAGGAGAGCCTCCAACGTGTTGTTTTGCACCACTTCCGGACTAAATAAGATACATTTCAGACAGACAGAGAATCCGAAAACTGGAATTTGATGAGACGCTGTTGGGCTATCAGCAGCAGCACAATTCTAACGACGATAAACTGTAACCTCATGGCCCGAGATACCCCCTCTCCCAGTCAAATCCACCAGCGAATCCACCCTAGTTCAATGAGGAGTGCAGGAAAACATACCAGGAGCAGCACCAGGCAGACCTGGTGAAGCTACAACACAGGAGGTACATACTGAACAGGAGAAGCAGAGATATGAAATTCCTCTAATCAGATCTAAACTCAGCAGTCCTGCCATATCCAGCAGTGAATGGTGGTGGACAATTAAACAGTCCAGTGCCGCAGTAGGTTCCACAAGTATCCCCAAAAGTCATGGATGAAGCAGTCACAACAACTTCAGCCAGATGTATCGAGTGGATGATCCCTCTCAGTCTCCCTCAGAGGTTCCCATTTACACCGATGACAGCTAATTTGATTCGTACCATGCGATATAAAAAAATCATCTGAAGGCACTGGATATCGCAAAGGCTCTGGGCCATGACAATATTCCGGCAATTGTACTGAGGACTTGTGCTTCAGAACTTGGCACCGAGCCAATATGTTCCCGTACAGCTGCAACACTGGTATCGACACGACAATGCTGGAACATTGCCCGACTATGGTCCTGCTCACAAAGAGCAGGAAAAATCCAACCTGGACAATAACCACACAATCAGTCTGCTGTTGATCATTAGCAATGTTATGGAAGGAATCAACAAAGAGAAATCAAGCGGCACTTACACAGCAATAACCGACTTACAGACGCTTAGTTTGGTTGTGCCATGATCATTCAACGTCTGACATAATTCCAGCCTTTGTTCACACATGGACAGCACAGTGAAGTAAGAAGTGAGGTGATCTACAAGTTGTTTTTCAGTGAACTTCAGTATGGGATGTCAGCGCGATGTCACTAACAAACAACAACTCATAAACAAGGACATTGCACACATTGGTCTAGCTGTGCAGCCTTCCAAGTTGAACAGCTTGACTTGTAAAAATTGTAAAATAATAGCAAGCAGAACAGTCTGTCAAAGAGCTGTGCTTTGCCCCGGTGCTGATGGTGAACCTCTGATGATGCTTCATTGACAGTGACTAAATTGTGTTAGTTCCTGTGGCAAGCAGAACTGACGCCAGGAGTCCAGGCGGCAGCCTGTGTTCTGCAGCAATTGAAAGAGTATGTCTCTGTTGACAAGGTCGAAGGCCTTGGCGAGGCCTATGAAGACAATGTAGAGAGTTATGTGGTGCTGACGGCACTTCTACTGTAACTGCCAGAGTGAGAAAATCATGTCAACTGTCGATCTGCCAACCCTGAGTTCGCACTGAGTCTCAGGGTAGATGTGTGACACCTGGGCCGGCAAACAGGTCAGAGAAACGCGAGCAGTGACCCTCCATACAATAGAGTCATAGAGTCACACAACACAGAACATGCCCTTCGGCCCACCGTGTCTATGCTGACCATCAGCTGTCTTGGTAATTGTTCCAATCAGCGCCATCTCTTTTGTTTTTTGTACACGGTGACCATTTATACATCACTGATGTCTTGAATAACCAGTCGTTCCTTCTATCAGAGATCGCAGTGTTCATGGAGATGCCGCAGTAATGCTGGATTTCCACTGTTGTTAATTTCATCTAGAATGTCATCATTTCCTTAGGATTTCACACTGGTATGATGCTCAATGGTCGTGTTGAGCTCAATCATGATGGTCTCACTGCACAGCTCCTCCATTAGAGGAAAGTGTGGAATAGAGCTGAGATTGTGGGTTGGTGCATTGCTGAACAATCTGCTGGGATTTGACTCTGGAAGCTCTGATAACATCTCCATGTTGCTGGGGACATGTTTTTAGTTAATGAGGCCTCTCCTCTTGGTGTCAGAAACTGGCTTCATTGCAATCCAGTAATCTTCAAACCAATCAGCATTCCTCTGATCTATTTTCCAGTATACAGTGAGTGCAGAGTTAGAGACGATATTGTGTGGATAATCACACTTTGGCACCACATTCTGATCTTGGGTGTTGTCCAAAAGACCCTGCGCGAGGATTTAGGGCAGCACGATGGCGCAGTGGGTTCGGCCTGTTGCGTCATGGCGCCGAGTTCCCAGGTTTGATCGCGGCTCTAGGTCGCTGTCCGTTTGGAGTTTAAACATTCCCCCCGTGTTTGCGTGTGTTTCGGCCCCACAACCCAAAGATGTGCACGATAGGTAGACAGAACACGGTAAATTGCCCCTTAATTGGAAAAAAATGAATTGGTTATTTTAAAAAGTAGTGGACAGTGAAGGTTATCTAGGTCTGCAATGGGATGTTGGTCAATTGGGCCATTAGGACAATGAGTGACAGATGGAGTTTACATTGGATAAAAGTCAAGTGATGCATTTTGGTGCATCGAATTGGGGCAGTATCTCTACAAAAACAAAGAAAAATATCAACTTTTCAGCCCTCCAATCATGCGCCGATCATGTGTCCTGTCAAGACCAACCACCTTTCCAGATAATTCTTAATTCTAATTCTGTAGCCTTTCTAGATCGTTATTAAAAGATCTCTAATGTTTCTGCCTCAACAACCTTCCTTGGCTGTACATTCCAGGCCACAACCATGCTCTCTGTAAAAACCTTACCCCGCACATATCCACTGAACCTGCCCCCTGTCACCTTGAACCTGTGCCCTCTTGTAATTTTCATTTCCCCCCTGGAATAAGACCTCCAGCTTTTCACCTTTTCTGTACCCTGAATAGCTATAAAAACTTCTATCAGGTCGCCGCTCAGCCTCCGTCTCCCTCGGGAGAACAATCCCAGTTTATTCAATCTCTCCTCATGTCTAATACCCTCCATTGGAGGCAACATCCCGGTAAACCGCGGGAGAATGGTATCAAAGGCTATGGGGAAAAAGCAGGATCAGGCTATTGAGTTGGATGATCAGCCATGATCGTGATAAATGGCGGAACACGCCTGAAGGACCAAAAGGTCTCCTCCTGCTCCTATCTTTTATGTGTCTTATATGTGGCTCTTTCTGTACACTCCCCAAAGCCTCCATGTCGTTCTGGCAGTGCGGTGCCAAGAATTGGACACAGAATTACAAATGTGGCCTAAGCCACATTCTATATATCTGTGACATAATTTTCGAGCCTTTATTCTCGATTTCCCGACCGATGAACGGAAGCGTCATATGCTTTCTTTATCGCCATTTACAACTGTGCTGCCACTTTAAAGGATCTGTGGAACTGCACGTCCAGATCTATCTGGGTCTATCTGCGCCTGACGGTTCTGCTCTAGCTCCAATCTGAATTGGATCTACCAAGTGCACCACCTCGCATTTGCCTGGTTAAATTATGGCCTGTCATTTTTCTGCCCAATTTTGCAGCCTACCTATGTCTTGCTGTATTCTCAGACAATCCACATCACCCTCCAGAACTCCTGAAATCTTAGTATCATCCGCAAACTTCCTAATCAGACACGCTACGTTTTATTCCAAGACATTTATATGTATTACAAAGAGCAGAGTTCCCTGTACTGATCCCTGCGGAACCCCACTAGTTACAGACCTCCGTTCTGGAAAAAAAAAACCCTCCAACTGCTATCCTCTGTCTCCAAGCAAGCCAGTTCTGGATCCAACCAGCTCGTTCACCCCTGGCCCATGTTATCTAATTTTTGGCGCCAACCTGCCATGAGGGACCTTATCAAATGGTTCACTAAAGTCCAGGGAGACATTATTCATTGCCTTTCCCTCGTCAATCATTTGGTCACCTCCTCAAAAATTCAATTAAATTAGTGAGACATGACGTCCCTCTTACACAATCATGCTGTTTGTCAATAATAAGACAATTCATTTACCAAATGTGCATAGATCCTATCTCTGAGAATCTTTTGCAACATTTTCACTATCTCTGACTTCAGGCTCGCTGGCCTATAATTACCCGGATTATCAATGCAACACTTCTTAAATAATGGTACGACATTCGCTATCGTCCAGTTTTCCGGGATCTCAACTGTGACCAACGAGGACACAAATATTTCTGTTAGCGGCACAGCGATTTCACCTCTTGTCTCTCTCAAAAGTCTGGAATAGATGCCTCTGGTCTTTCTTAATGCTTTTTCACACATCTAACACTTCCACCCTCGTAATACCCACCTCATATAAAGTGTTTACACAACCCTCTGAGACACCACCAATCTACGCTTTTCTCTCCTTTGTGAATACTGATGCAAAATACTCATTAAGAACCTCACCTATTTCCTCTGTTTCTACACATACATTCCCTCCTTTGTGCATGACCGACTCTTCCTCTAACTACCCTCGTGTTCATAATATCTGACTAAAATTCCTTTGGATGCTTCTTAATCCTGTCTGCCGAGGACATTTCGTGACCTCTTTTGCCTCCTAACTCCCTGCTTGAGCTCTTTCCTACTTTCCATGTATTCCTGAAGTGTTTCGTCTCTTTTCAGTTGATTCTCACTTTCCCTGGTGGTCCATGCTTCCCGAATCCCTCCTTTCCTGTGTTCCCTTTATACCGGCATATGCCTGTCCTGCACTCCCATAACTGCTCATTATAGACTCTATCATGTCTAAAGTGGGTTTGCCTTAACCAGCCTCTCCCAAACAACTGCCTCCATTACCTGAATAATCTGAAAGTTAACTTTCCCTCAATTTAGTAGCTTCACAACACACCTTATTTTCAATGTGTCCGGAACATTACGAAATTGTGGTCACTGTTGGCCACATGTCCTCCGACTGCAAATTTAATAGCATTGACGGGCTCGTTCCCTCATACAGAGTCCAATATAGCCACATCTTTTAATCGGACTATCGACATATTGTTCCAAACAAATTACTTAGACACACATATCAAATTCCTTACCATGCAGACCCCTAACCCTACTGGATTTCCAGCCAATATGAGGAAAATTAAAGTTTCCCACGACAGCAGCCCTATTACTTCCACATCAATCCATAACCGGCTTTCATGTCTGTTCTTCAACTTCCCGTCGGTTGCTGGGAGACCTGTAGTACACCCAATCATAGTGACTAACCACTTCGTTTCTGAGCTCTACCTACAGTGCCTCACTACTTGATTCAACCATGGTGTTCTCCCGCTGTATAGTGCACATGTACTCTAACCAGTATTGCAAATCCCCCACCTTTTGTACCTTCCTCCCTACCTGGCCTAAGATACCTATATGCTGTAATATTTAGCTGCACGTCCTGTCCCTTTTTAAACCAACTCTCCTTGCAGCAACCATGTCCATGTTCCACGCGTGAATCAAGGTTTAAGTTCATCTGTTTTACCTGTTATATTCCGTGCATAGAACCAGATACGCTCCAGACCTCCAGGACCACTGAGTTCGACTCCAACAGCCTACTATTCCTCTGAGCCAACCTGACTCTGGCACCATTATTCATCCCTAGTCTCTACACTTGGCGGCTTACTTTCCTGATTCCCACCCCTTGCCAAATTAGTTTAAACCCACGTGAACTATACTAATAAACATCGCAGCTAAGATATTGGTTCCCCTGCAGTTCAGGTGTAACCCATCGTTCTTGTGTTGGTCCCACCTTCACTGGATGACATCCGAGTGCTCCAGAAAATGAAGCCCTCCCTTCTGCGCGAGTTCTTTAGCCACGTGTTCAACTGGACTATATTCCTGTTGATAGCCTTGCGAGCACGTGGCACGGGGAATAATCCTGAGATTACTAACCTTGTGGTGCTGCTTTTTAGTTTTCTGCCTCGCTCCCTATATTGCTGTTGCTACTTCCTACGCTTTCTACTCATTCGTGTCAATGCGGACAATGGCCTCTGTCATCCCTCCAGTTTCGGGATGCTTTGTTCCCGCTCAGAGACATCCAGAATCCACACCAGTGGGGCAAATTGCCATCCTGGAGGCCTTTTCCCGACTACAGATGCGGCTGTCTATGCAGTTGACTATTTAATCCCCTCCCGCTATTGTTTTATACGCTTTGTACAGTTGATGTAGGGATTTGCAGAGAGTTACAGAACAAGAGAACTCAAAGTAGACGTTCATAGCTCTTTGAAAGTGGAGACGCAGGTCGACAGGTTGGTGAAGGAGGCATCGGCATGCTTGACTTTATTGGTCAGAACATTGAATACAGAAGTTGGTGTGTCTTGTTACAGTTGTACAAGACTTTAGTGAGGCCATAAGTGAGGCCATACATAGCCCCTACTGCGTGTAAAAACTTGGTTCCAACTCCATCTACAAAGTTGGTGACGATACGACCATAGTGGGCCGGATCTCGCATAACGAGTCAGAATACAGGAGGGAGATAGAGAACCTACTGGAGTGGTGCAGCGACAATAACCTGTCCCTCAATGCCAGGAAAGCTAAAAAGCTGGTAATTGACTTCAGAAAGCAAAGTTCTGTACACACCCCTCTCAGCATGAAAGGGGCCGAGGTGGAGATGGTTAGCAGTTTAAAATTCCTAGGGGTGCACATCTCCAAAAATCTGTCCTGGTCCACTTACGTCGATGCTATCACCAAGACAGCACAACAGCGCCTATGCTTCTTCGGGAAACTAAGGAAATTCGGCATGTCGACATTAACCCTTACCAACCTTTACAGATGAACCACAGAAAGCATATTGTCGGGCTGCATCACAGCCTGGTATGGCAACTGCTCGGCCCAGGACCGCAAGGAACTTCAGAGAGTCGTGCATACCGCGGAGTTCATCACACGAACCTGTCACCCATCCATTGACTTCATCTACACCTCCCACTGTCTGGGGAAAGCGGGCAGCATAATCAAAGATCCCTCCTACCCGGCTTACCAACTCATCCCACTTCTTCCATCGGGCAGGAGTTACAGAAGTCTGAGAACACGCACGAACAGACTCAAAAACAGCTTCTTCCCCACTGTCACCAGACTCCTTAATGACCCTCCTATTGACTGACCTCATTAACATTACACCCTGTATGCTTCATCCGATGTCAGAGCTTATGTAGTTACATTGTATATCTTGTGTTTCCCTATTATGTATTTTCTTTTATTCCCTTTTCTTCACATGTACTGAATGATCTGTTGAGTTGCTAACTGAGAAATACTTTTCGCTTTACCTCGGTACACCTGACAATAAACAAATCCATTGTATACATAATTGGAATAAGCTAAGTTCTGGTCACTGTTATAAAAAAGGATATTACTAAATTAGAAAGAGTTCATAAAATATTTACTAGGGTGATTGTGGGACTTGATCTGTTGGGTTAGAAGGAGAGGCTGGATCGACTGGAACTGTATTTCCCTGAAGCGGAGAAGGCTTAGGAGGGAACGTATAGAGGTCTATAAAATAATTAGCTTATTTATTAGTCAACGTATTTTCCAGAAGGCAGAGGAGTCTAAAACTGGAGCGCATAGTTCTGAGGTGAGAGAAGAGAGATACTAAAGCGTCCGGGGGCGCACTTGTTTCACAAAGAGCGTTATGGGTGTTGGAATGAGCTTCCAGAGGTAGTAGTAGAGGCTGGTAAAATGGTGTCTTTTAAAAATCATTGGAAAATTAATGGGGAAGATGTTTCTAGAGGAATATGGGCCAAATGCCGGCAATTGGGGCTGGTTTAGTAGTAACAATTGGCGACCAGGACAATTGCGCCGAAGTACCTGTTTTCATGCTGTAAAGCTCTTTCAGGAGAACAGACCCCCACCTTCTATCTCTTGACAGAGATTCCCCTCTTTGCACCTCTGCTACATTTTTTGGTCATGTTACAGATCCATAAACACATTAACAACAGTCCCCACACCTTCCAGAGCTGGGTCATCAAGTCCTCTGTCGTCCGTGCATTAAGGCAGCAGCTCACAACACAACCTCCAGAAACACATCCACAGCACGTCCACCAATTCCACAACAATGGATAAGTAAAAAGTCTCTCAGCTACTAGATATATCACTGCATCATGTATAAAAACACCAGAGTGGGTTTCACGTGTTGCTGAATACATGTTCAGCTCAGAGTGTCAAACACAGACTTTCAATGGACAGTCACAAACCAAGTTTCAAAGACATGTGTTTGTGCTGCTGAAATCCTCTGTCCAACATGGAGCCCAACACGAAAGATGCCAGGAACTGAACCCACGGGATTTCATGTATTCTGAACTCCGTCAGACCAGCACCAGTGACTCTATGGAGCCCAATGTTAAAGCCAGCGAAAGATCCTGAGGGAATGGAGAAATTAAAATTCGGGGACGGCTAGGTTTATTGAAGCAGCTCATGGATGTCACTTTCATAATCTGCCTCGCATTATCTGTCCAAGCTCGACACACCCCGACACGATATCTGACCAGTATGGGAGATGGACAGGCCTCTCTGCAAGGACGAGCAATGCGGTTGCATCAATTATGGATCGAGATTTCCACAGCACATTGACAAGTGGGGTGTATTAGTGTAAAATATTGTCAGGGAGAGTACGGTTATAGAGGGAAGATTGTTGGGGTCAGAGATATTTTAAGACAATGCATAAACGGGAACAAATAGAAAAGTTTTAGGGAATGGGCAGAGAGATGGACAATCAGATGTATAAAAACATGGATGGATTTGATCAGATAGAACATAGAACAGTACAGCACAGAACAGGCCCTTCGGCCCTCAATGTTGTGCCGAGCCATGATCACCCTACTCAACCCACGTATCCACCCTATACCCGTTACCCAACAACCCCCCCCCCCCACCTTAACCTTACTTTTATTAGGACACTACGGGCAATTTAGCATGGCCAATCCACCTAACCCGCACATCTTTCGACTGTGGGAGGAAACCGGAGCACCCGGAGGAAACCCACGCACACAGGGGGAGGACGTGCAGGCTCCACACAGACAGTGACCCAGCCGGGAATCGAACCTGGGACTCTGGAGCTGTGAAGCAATTATGCTAACCACCATGCTACCCTGCTGCCCCAGATGGTGGAGAAAATGAACGCTTTGCCAGAAAGCCTGGTGCGAGAGGTCATTGAGCTCAAGGATGGTGCGTAAAGGGGATTTGATCAGATATTAGTTATGGAGCAGAGTTTGAGAGGGAACATAATGCAGCTTTGTAACTGGGAGGCTGGTCAACAGAGAATTGGATTTGTCGACTCTGAAATTCGCATTAACAGCTGGGGTGAACCAGACAATGACGGTAGTGACGGTAGGAGGTGACGGTAGACATGATTACTTATGGGGGTGGATATGAGGTCAGAAATCAGCTCGGTTAAAGTATACAGAGATGGCAATCAATCTGGGCCAGCCACAGGTACAGGAATGGAGTTAGTGGATAGGGAGCAGGGTTTTTGATTGGAACTAAAATCATTACCCATAGTTCCCGTGAAGGAGAGTGATACATTGAAAAGTGGATTCCACGTATAATATCTGCATATTGGGATTTAGCAGCAGTTTCACTAGGAGTCATAGCGCAGAGAGAAGTATAAAATACGAAAACAGTGTTCTGTGGAGGTCGTAACTGGATTCAGAGCCTCAGCTGAAAGAACCGTACCAAACAGGGCAGGGTAACTGACAAGAGCGGTGATACAGTTAAACAGAGTTAATAGAAATAATATCTGGACAGGGAGACTTACCAGGGACACCAATAATAGCCAGGACCGGATAGTATCCTGCTTGAATAATCCAGAGTAAACTGTTGATCCTCAATGATAATGAACTCCAATCTTGAGAAATAAAATAAAGACCATAGGATAAACTCTTCTCCATTGCTCTAACGTTCCGATCAACTGTTTTCAGATTAAAATCCATTGTTGGAGCATTCAGATCGTTTCTTCCATATCTTGATACCTCCCCTAGGGCTCTTTGGAGCCGCTGATCTCTGATAGTGTTGGAGTTCATGCTCCCACTGACATTTTTGGATAACACTGATAGGAATACCTTATTAATAGAAGAGTGAAACCTTGTAGTGGCACGATTAGGATCCATGGAGATTGCCATTAATCACAGTCACTGAACAAAGAGGGGCTGTTAACCCCTTTTAATCCACCACTTATTGTACTACAATGAATAGAAGATTACCCGGTTGTGTGACAGAGGCTGGGAGTGGATTGAATTTGGTTTGTTTATTGTCATGTATACGGACGTACAATGAAAAGCATTGTTCTGCGCTGAGTCCAGAAAGATCATTCCATACATAAAAAAACAAAAAATGAATTGGTTATTTTAAATTTAAAAAAAAATTTATATCACAAAATAAATTCCCCCATGAGCAGTTTATCCTATGGTCTCACCATGTCTATGTCGGGGATTTCCGTCTCGGTCTTCTTTCTGAATTCCCTGTCGCCCCAGTTGGGCAACAAAGACGTCCATAAGGACGACTGTTGCCCCGTCGAGAACATTGCTGATCATGACGTAACTGCCCCGTTATCCGTAACCATCATTTTTGCCGTGAACACTGACCTTGCTCATCAAAATAGCTACGCCCTGTCCCTCGTCCTGGAGGAGCAATGGTACGCCTGTCCCACCCTGCCCTTCCTGACCCACAGTTGGTCATTCTCCCTGATGTGCGTCTCTTGCAGGAAGGCTATGTCGGCTCTCACAATTTTCTGTTGGGAGCAGACTCTGGATATTTTCAGTGGGCTTTAAAGTCCCCGAACGTTCCAGGTGACTATCCTGGTCGGGGTTTTCTGCGCCCCCTCCCCCACCCCTCACCACTAAACCCGCTCCATTTGCATCCTCTTTGTTTCCTTCTCACGCTTCTCTGCGCTTCACAACCCTCGCCCTTCCTTCCAGTGAGCTGGTTCCCTGACCCATAGCTTTCTCTCTGTCTCCCTCACCACTGCCACGTTTCTCATTCCGGACATACGTACGAAACTGTCCACCTCTTCCGGCGAAGGAAACTATAGCTCTTTGTTCTGGTACCTCACCCAGAGCCTGGCTGGGATTAACATCCCGAATCTAACATTGTTTTTGCTTTTGCCCAGGGCCGACTTTACATGGTTGAATTCAGCCCTGCGCTTCGCCCGGTCTGCCCCAATTTATCGTGAAGGACACACTCTTATCGTGTGTCCTTCCCAGCTGCGTGCCGACGACTGCCGAGCCGATTGCAGGATTCTTCCCGACCCTGGGATCTGTGCAGATTGGCTATATTGCCCGCGTTCCTCGCTGACCCTGGTCTTTGGTCGGAACGAAAAGTGGGCCCTGTCGATTTCTGTAGGTTTGGGAAAGCTATGGATTCCAACCAGGTTTCCCGACATTTGGGCCACATCGTCTGCTGGCTCTCTGCCCTCAATTGCCGCTGGCAATCCCACTATTCGGATATGTTGTCACCTGGATCGGTTCTCCTGGTCCTCGTCCTTCCCTTTCAGGCTCCCCTGGGTCACCACCAATCTCTTTATCTCGTTATCCAGGGCGACGATTTGGTCGTACTGGTCCGTCGAGTCCTATTGCAGTTCTTGTATCGTTTTCCCTGGTCTCCCAACCTCGTCCCCATACCGTTGAACGCCGTCTGCATGGCGGCCAGTTCCTCCGTCACCTTGGCAGCCATTTGTATATCCGCCTTCAGCTCGTCATTCATCGCGGTTAGCTTCTTAGTTCGGAATGTCTTCCAACTATCAACTGTTTGGTGGTCGGGGTGGGGGGGGCGGGGGGGGGGGCGAGGGGGGGGGGGCTGGTGGGGGTGTGTTGCGGTGTGGGGGGGGTAACTTTGTTCTGATCGTCGGTCTCCATCTTGGGGTAGCCGCATATCTCTCACCTCGTTGGTCCGCTCACCAACTTTTTACTGCTCCTGACCTTTGGCGCAGTTTCTGGATTCCCTGCAACTTCTACAGCCATTGCTTCCTGGTATTATTTTCTTCAATGTTGTTTTTTGGATGAGGGGATGAATGAGTCTCTTTTTCCAGTCTACATTCAACCATAAGTGCGTATTTTGCTGTACACTAGATGAGAGCCACCTGATGTGTGACTGTTGAGAACTTCCCAATTGCCGGAAGGTTACTGTTTCATTATCTGATGAGTCGCGAATGGTGCTGAACATTGTTCATCTGCAAACACCCCACTTGCGATTTATGCTGGAAGGGAGGGCGTTGATGAAGCAGCTGAAGATGGTTGGCCTGCGAAACTAGCGGCACGGCAGCACGGTGTTTAACATTGTGGCTTCACAGCTGTGTCCCAGGTTCGAATCCAGGTTTGGGTCACTGTCCGTGTGTTGTCTACGCCTGTTCTCCCTACGTCTGTGTTGGTTCTCTCCGGCTGCTCCGGTTTCCTCTCACATATCCCAAAGACGTGCTGTTCGGTCAATTAGACATTCTGAATTCTCCCTCTGTGTACTCGGAGTCCGTTGAGAAGGGGCTTTTCCCAGTAACTTCATTGCAGCGTTAATTTAAGACTACTTATGTCAATAAAGATGATTATTATCCCGAGGAACTCTGGCAGTGATATCCGGGTGTAGAGATAATTGAAACCCAACCACCACAGTGCACTAGAATCTAATTCCAAGCAGCGGACATTCTTTTCCGGATTCACATTGACTCCAGTTGCGCTCTGGCTCCTTGATGCCATAATTGGTCTAATGTTGCCGTGATATCACCGGCAGTCGCTCTCACCTTACGTCAGACATTCAGCTATTCCACCATATAAAAAACTATTCTGTTTTCTCAGAAACATTGAAGACATCTTGCCTTAACCCTGCCACCCCCCCCCCCTTATCCCGCATATTGCTGCGTGGTCACATTCCATGGTTATTTGCACCTTGTTTACAGACAAAGAATGTTTGTTTCATGAAAAAATTAAACCAACAATTACACATTTGCATTTGCAAATCTGGGGTGTCGGAAAAGGATTGCAGAACATGATACATATTATTCAGTAAGAATAAAATCAATCCGGTTCACAGCTGAATCCACACCCTGGGTCATTGTGGTAAATTTGTTGGTCACGAGGGTGGGTCTGCCGGTGATGTGTGGCAGCTAAACACAGTTAGATAACTTAGAACAACATACAATCTTCCAATTATGTGGAGCAAATGTGAGGTCATAGAGCCTTTAAATTCTTGCAGAGGAGGCGGTCATTATTATGTAAGGCTTTATGTGCCAAATATTCATTTCGATCCATTCGTCATGGCACCTGAAGACATGTGTCAGCTGCCGGATAGATTTCCTGAAATGTAGTTACCATGGGCAGGAACTGGAGTTGATATCATACATGAATAGGAGGTGAAATCGTTAGAGGTGGTGCAGCTTATTGTAATGTTCTTCTATGTCTGTCACATGTCCAGTTGCAAGGGTTAAATTGGAATATAAAGTGTTGCCATGATGTCCCTCCGTCCCTGTGATTCCCATGTCTTCTCCTCGGGAAGTGAAGAGAAGCACATGTGACTGAAAGCTGTGCAGATATAAAGCTGGATAATAAAGATGAGATGGCGACTTATGATATCTCCTGGCTGGTGAAGTTCTCGGTGGAGGCCCTTTAGGAAGTTTGAATGGGGAAGACGCCAGTGTCCCTCCCTTTGATTCGCAGATGGTCTGTTAAAAATATGATGGTAGCTCAATAAGGTAAATAGAAAAGTGATTACACTATCGGAATTGGGGAAATATTCTGGTTAGAAAATTAACAGACTTCAGATCGCTTCAACACTGCAGATAGATTCAGGTGATTGTTAAATGTGAATAACAGGGCACTGGTGAGACCACACCTGGAGTATTACACATATTTTGGACCACTTATTTCCATTAAAATGTAGTGGCATTTGAGGCAGTTCAGAGGCGGTTCACAAGATTGCTTCCACGGATGAGAACTTTATCGGGTGAAGAGAAATTGAGCAGTTTCGTCGCATACTGTCCAGAGTTTAGAAGAATGAGGGGAGATCAAAGTGATGTATACCAGATGACAAAAGGTATGGATACAGAAGACGTGGAGCTCTCTTGTGGGGCTTTATTAGAATGAGAGGATATAGTCTCTGGATACAGACGAGGAGGAAATACTGCTCCCATAGGGTTCTGAATGTGTTCAATTTTCTCCTCCAAATTGCGGTGGATGCTGGGACAGTGAGTACATTTATGGAGTAGTCAGACAGATTTTTATTTAGTAATGGACTGAAGTGTTATGGTCAACTGGACAGGATTGCGCGGCTATGGTGAACAGCGCAGCACTGCGGTGTTATGGTGAACTGAGCGGGACTGAGGGGTGAGAACATAGAACATCGAACAATACAGCACAGAACAGGCCCTTTGGCCCTCGATGTTGTGCCGAGCAATGATCACCCTACTCAAACCCACATATCCACCCTATACCCGTAACCCAACAACCCCCCCCCCCCAACCTTACTTTTTTAGGTCACTACGGGCAATTTAGCATGGCCTAACCCGCACATCATTGGACTGTTGGTGGAAACCGGAGCACCCGGAGGAAACCCACGCACACACGGGGAGGACGTGCAGACTCCGCACAGACAGTGACCCAGCCGGGAATCGAACCTGGGACCCTGGAGCTGTGAAGCATTTATGCTAACCACCATGCTACCGTGCTTCCAGTTATGGTGAACTGGGCGTGGCTGCGGGGTTATAGTGAACTGGGAGGGACTGCGGGGTTATGGTGAACTGGGCGGGACTGTGGGGTTATGGTGAACTGGGCGGGACAGCGGGGTTATGGTGAACAGCAAGACTTGGGTGTTGAGGCCAGGATGAGATCAACCATGATCGCACTGAGCTGCGGAACATGCTCGAGTGGCTAAATTGCTGTCTCCTGCTCCTAGTTCTTATATACAACTAAATACCTATTCTACCTGACTTCACCATCCAACTCTTGGTCTGTAGCCCTGTACCACCACAAGCACACATCTGATGGTTTTGATTAGTGAGGAGATTCGTATTATCACTGGTTTACAGTGCAGAAGGAGGCCATTCAGCTCATCGTGTGTGCACCTTCCCTTGGAAAGAATACCCCACTTAAGCCCTTGCCTCCACCATAACTCGATGCACAGTAACCCCACCGAAACTTTTTGCATGGTCAATCCGCCGAACCCGCACACTGTGTTTCGAAACCGGAGCACCCGAAGGAAATCAATGCAGACACGGGGAGAACGTGCAAATGCAGCATAGATATTGTACCAAGCCGAGTTTCGAACCTAGGACCTTGGAGCTGTGAAGCAACTCTGATAACCAATATGTTACCGTACTTCTCTCAAGATTTCTTGATTAATATGGAAATTAGAGGTTATGGGAGAAGGCGACATTATGGCGATGAGTAACATGTCATCCATGATCGAATGCTGGAGCGGACTCGATGGGCAAATTACGTAATTCTGCTCCTTTTCTACTATGATCTTATGAACTTCACGTTTTCATGCTGCGTGCAACACTGAAAAATTATACTTCAGAATAGAATAGATGAATATCCCTTATAAAAACAAATATAATTTTCTTCATTGTTCTTCCAAAAATTTCTTGGGAAATTAACTTACGCCCTCCTCTGGACTTTATCTGAATGATCTGCCTGGTTTTGTATTAGATTTTTCACGACAACATGTTTCTGTTTAACGGTGGACGGAGGTGGATCCATCAATATCCTGTTCTTTTCTGTTCAAGTGTCATCGACCTGGATTTCGAACACGCATTCAATGAAGGAACTAAAAAAGAAAATAGGCATTCCAGAAAACTTTGCAAAGATTCGTGCTACCTCTGAAATGTTGACAGAAATTGATGGCAACTGCTTTTTCGAGAAACAGTTTATTTCCAGTCCTCACTGACTCCTTCATTCAGCGAATGTGAATGAAATACATTCATTGGCCTAAAATCAGGTACATTTCCCACACTCAGAGATCATCACACAGAACCACAATATTGCAACCGCATGAGCTGTTCCTGAAAAATTCTTGCGGATACATGAACTTCCTATCGCACTTAGCTATGTGTCGTTTGCATTACTTTGACATTTCCCTATAGCTATTGGTGAAATGTAGCGTTCATGTGACATCAGACTTCAAAACGTACCTCCTGGGACATCTTCAGCTGTTGGTTATTTCCTGCTAATTATCAACAGGCATTTCCCGCAAACGCCATTAACTTATTGACAGCACGTTTGCAGCACTCGACAGAACACAATAGTGCAAGAGCGATGCCAAAGAGCAAGGATATTTTAGATTGTAACAATAGAATTCTTCTCTGCTCATCTGTTGCCAAAAGTCATCAACACGTGGAACATTTTCTACCATGAGTTGCTAATGTGTTTTGTGCTTCTTTGAAACATGGCCATCATCCTGTGGGGTTGTTCCTGCAAACTGCCCTCCAATCCACTGAGACTGCACCAGAAGCTGAGCCTGTCCAAGTGACCCTTTATGAACCCGATTGCATGGGACCAGCTCTGGCTGTTGTGTGATTGGTTGATGCCTCCCTTTGTTATGTGACCGGAGAGAGCTTTTCTCCCTTTGTTCCAGTTCCACCGTTGTAGATAGCGTGGGCAGGAGCTATGCCCCTTAGCTGAGGATAATGGACGTAAAATAGGAGAATTAACTCAGTTGTAGTTCCCGTGAGCAGGAGTTGGTCACCTGACTGAGGGCAATTAATGTAAAATAGGTGAATAGAAGGATCATGCCATTGAACATGAAATAAACTGCATTAAATGTTATTACTTACAAATAAAGAGAAGTTGAACATAAACATTAATGTTTATGTTGTATTCCAGTCGTTCTGATCTAAACAAACAGCAGCCAGTTACAATTCAGAGTTATGGGAATGATGCCCAGGATCTATCGGTCTACGATTCTTCTTCTCTCCCTCTGACAGAGCTGTTGAATATTACAGCTTCCAATCTCCTGAGGACGGGAGGATGGAAACCAGCACTTGACATCACATGGTTTAGAGTTTTAACATACAAGCGGCTGCAACAACTTGGCAGCTACTTTTACAAACATGGCACGCAATGGTCCAGACTCCAGGGAGCGGCAGTAGATAGTGAAAGCAGCTTACTATTGCAGCAAGCACGTGGAAAGGGGCAAAGGGGAAAGAGAGTTAGAGTGTAGAGAGACTTGCGTGAGGAAAGGGAGAATACAAATAGAACACCAGAGAGAGGGGGATACATGGGATTTAGCGTAAAGGTAGAAAAGCATTTTCTATGTAAAGTGTGCTTGAAATGTGGAACTCACTTCTACTGAAGGTAACGCATGTCAGGTCAATTGTTTATTTTCAATATGAGGAGAACAGGTCTTTGTGTAATCCGGTTTACGTGGCGAAGATGGGCATATGAAACAAGATCATGTATCAGATATAACCTCATTGGAAAACAGAATGGGCTCTATATTCAAGATGATCGACTCCTGTCCTTGTGCTCCACTGAGATCACGATTCTGTGGTATGGTTCCGGGCATAAAATCCCCTTCTGCTTCGAGCAGACGGCGTGGGAAAAGATAAATCGTGTTCCACATGATAGGCTAGAGGAACTTGCAGTGTTCACAGCAATGCATTACTGCACGGCTAATGAAATAGGGAGTTAGCAAAGCAGGAACAATGTTTTTGAAAGGGGCTGTCGAAGATCACAACAATTCACAATTTCACTAGAAGGAGAGATTTGCACGAAGACGTGAACAGGCAAGTGGGAGTTGATCGAGCTTTCTAGAAATCCTGGTCGTTTGCGGAGGCGGTGGGAATTATGAGGGAGATCCTTGTCGAGATTGAGAAGCGTGAGAATAACGTTTGTATTCAGTTTCAGGCAGCACAGAGTGTGAGTATTCTCTGTTTGGATGGTGATAGACAAATGTCTGATCGTGAGTTGGGTCTTGGGTGCGGGGTTGGGGGAAGCAGGATTCATAGTTATAGAATTTTTTCATGGAATTTACAGTCTAGAAGGAGGCCATTCGGCCCATAGAATATTCACCGGCCCTTACAAGATCATCCTATTCAAGACCACGTCTCTAAACTATTTCCGTAACCCAGTATCCCCCACGTAACCTATTTGGACACTAAGGCGATTTAGCACGTCCAATCCACAGAACCCGCACATCGTTGGACTGTGAGGAAAGCGGAGCACCCGGAGGAAACCCATGCAGGCACGGGGAGGACTTTGTGGGACAATTTAGAAGGATAATTCGCAGAGATACCTTAAGAGGCGGTAGATTCTCATCCTAAAATGAGGATGATTTATTTCTCGCAGACGGAAGTAAATTTATGGATCTCTCCGCCCCTTACAGCGCTGTAATCAGAGTCATAAATGGGTTCAAGAAGGAGATAGATACATTTCAGATTTTTAAAAGGGGATTAATGGGATATAGACAACAGGTGGGGTGGTGGAATTGAGACCTGGAAGAGATGAATCATGATCTCACCGAAAGGTGGAGAAGGCACTAAAGGCTGAATTGCCTGTTTCTGCTCCTCATTCCTATTTTTCATAGTCCCTACGGAGGTAAACCTGTTTGTTTAACTGCGAGACGAACTTATCAAAATATGAAATGAAATGAAATGAAAGGAAATGAAAATCGCTTATTGTCACTAGCAGGCTTCATTGAAGTTACTGTGAAAATCCCCGAGTCGCCACATTCCGGCGCCTGTTTCTGGAGGCTGTGCAAGCCCTTTGCAGAAACATGCAAAATTCGGCCACACCCCCACCTAACCTTGTGGACTATTGGGGTATTTTATGCATAGCCAATGCACCGAACCCAGATGTCGTTCGGCTGTGGGAGGAAACCGGAGCAGTCAAAGGAAACTCCTGCAGTCATGGGAAGAAAGCACAAACTTCACCCATCTGTAACACAAGGCTTGAATTGAAACCGGCGCCCTGACTGTCAGGCAGCAGTGATAACCATTGTGCCACCGTCCTGCCCCTCAAATTTTGTTAAATCAGGAAGGCGTGGATATTACACATGGGGATGGACTTGAAATAAAAACTGTGTTCCTATGCATCTGCTGTTCTCATCCATCTCGATTATTGTGCTGGTGAGTTTGAAAGTTACTGTCAAATGAGATTTTGCCTGTTCCTTCAACGTTTTTGGAGATCGTGCACACTGCTGTCACTCTGAGTTGGGGGGGGAGGGGTGAAGATGGGGTGAATGGGTAAAGAGGTGCCAATTAAGCAGGTTACTTTTCTTTGCGTGATGCCGATCTGTATTTCATCACAATCCAGGCATGTGCTTGTCGATGGTGGATTGCTTTGGGCATTTCGGGTGTGCAACTCGCCGCTGGATTATGAGTGATTCTGACGATGGACAGTTCATCGAACAATGGGAGAGGTGAGATGGCATGTGTACTGAATTCTGCATGATCAGATCAAGGATCTCAATGATGTTCGGTGCGACTTACATGGGAGGGCCGAGTTGACTAGAGGCCAATATATTGTTCAATCAATGTTACTGTGATAGAAATGGGGCGATTTCAGAGGCCAATGGGAGGTAAGAGATGATGTGTGGTTGGTTTTCCTCTCAGGATTTACCAAATTGAAGATTTGGAGTGAAGCGAAATTTCAGCAGAATCACCAACTGCTTTCTGAACTGAGTCTGTGTCACAGCATAAATCGCAGTGTTTGTGCAGCAGCTCAGGGGCTGGAGCATGAATCCCAGTTCCTGAAAATAATCAGCTATTTGTACAGAATTATAACCCAAAAGTCCCATCCGGAAATTTATGGAGCAAACTATTAATAATGACCATAATAGAATAAAATTCGCCGAGATAATAATCAGTAAAATGATGGATTTCCTTCGACTGTCCATCTCCTGGTCTCGAGAATTCTCCCCTCTGATGTGAGCCCTGAGTCTCCTGCGGGCCCTGCTGCTCACGACAATGTGTCTGACGGTGAACACATTGAGCAGCAGAATCAGGACAAATGGAACACACGGGGTTAGAATGTGGTGGAGGAACTCGATTGCTCCCCAGACCGGAGATTCCGCAGCGTCCATTGTAATTAGACAAAACCGGGGAACGTTCAGGAGCCAATAATCACCTGTTAACATGAAGTACCAGTAAATGTTCTTCAAACAACTCAGAACAGTCACTGTTCCCAGAACCACAGCCGCCGTTTTCTGGCTGCAATATTTACTTTTCAGCTTGGGGCAACATATAGCCACAAATCGATCAAAGGTGAACGTGACGGTGAACCAGACAGAACAGTCAGTGGCTGCATAAAGCAGGACGGCGTGGATATTACACACGCTGGTGAAGTACATGAAAAAAAACTGGTCGTCAAAAACAATGTGTATGTGTCTGAATATCAGGTCGAGAACAACGACCAGTAGATCCCCCACTGCCATGGCCACCAGGTAAAAAGTCACACATTTGAACAGTCCACAGTTATTTGGCGTCAAGATCACTGTTGTGATGTGGTTCACTGTGAGAAAGATCAAATAAAAAATGGAATTATACATAATGATCTGGAAGGCATTACCAATGTGATTGAGGTGGTGCTGACAAAGACAGCAAATGCGCACAAATACAGACAAACTCAGACCCAAATACGCATATTCACAGACGCAGAGGCACGCCGACACACTCACAGATACACAGACACAAAGACATGCACACAGAGACACAAAGTGAAAAATGCACACACTCACCGTGTCCGATATACAAATGCACAAATGTATAGGCACAAAGGGACACAAATGCATAGAGACACACTACACATAGCCACAAAGAAACAATGCACACGCTGACAGGCACACAGGGAGAAATACACACGCATCCGGACACCGAATATAAAATAGAGTCACTCAGAGGGAAAGACACATACACATACTCACAAACAAGCACACAATATACCCATACAAATGGCCACACATGGACGCGCACCCCCACGCACTCTAACATACAGGCATGTCCTCTCTCTCTCTCACGCGCATACGACGACCCACACACTTACTCATTAACCCATACACTGACAGATACACCAATACACACACCCAAGCATATAGACACACTTCCACCGTCTTACACACACCGCCCAACACATAATGAGAAACCAGTCACTCACACTGCCTCGCGCACACAAAACACACACAAACAATCAGGCACTCACACACACACGCAACAGATCACTGTTGTGATGAGGTTCACTGTGAGAAAGATCAAATAAAAATGGAATAATACATAATGATTTGGAAATGGAAGGCATTACCAATGTACACGCACTCAAACATACCCACACGCACACCCAGAAACTTATCCACACACAATCAACCACTCTATCACACACACGGACACATATACACATCCAGAGACACATAAACTCTCACACCAGCACTCACACACAAACGTAATCCCAAGCACACATATACACCCACGCGCAACGACATACGCATTCACACACATACACACACAATCTCACAATCACCCTACCACCTGCACACAGTGACAAACACAAACACACACAAACAAACCACATACATACACGGGTGTCACAGTGGTTAGCATTCTCGATTGATCGCTCCAGGGTCCCAGGTTCCATTCTGGACTGGGTCACATTCTGTGTGGAGTCATGACTTTCTCCATGTATCTGCGTTGGTGTCTTCCGGGTTCATCTCTCGTGTCGAAAAATAATTTTGTAACGGTTATTGGGTTATAGGGATAGGTTGAAAATGTGGGCAGAAAAGGTGTGGTCTTTCACAGTGTTGTGCAGACACGATAAACCAAATGGTCTCGTTGTGCACTGAAAATTCTACTTTATTTCTTCGCATCAACACCCAATTCCTCACGCAAAAAAACCACAACCACATGCACAGGGACACACCCACACACACGCACCCATGGATTCACGCATCCTCAGACACTCAGGCAAACATACGAATGCACTCACTGACAAACCCACACACTGACTCATGCTCCGCAAACACGTTGCAAAGACATAAATACAATTACGCACCTTCCCACGTACCCAACAAACACAGATCAAATCAATAAGCATGCATCCACCCCCACAAATACACACACACGCACACACCATGACACAAGCAGACACACTCACATGGACTCACTCAATCATTAACTCAGGCAAATTCTCCCACTCACAAAACAATCGGAAACACGCCCCACAAAACGAGACGCAATTTACCCAAAGCGAACCAAATCACACTCACACTCACACACACACACGCATACCTCCACAAACATTTAACCCTTAAACGTAAACACTTCATCATAAACACACACAATTCCTCACGAGAACACCCACATACAGTGGGAGAAATACATCGCCACACATTTTTTCACGTGCACAAATACTCAAATACACTGTTAGCCACACACACACACTCACACAAACACACACGTCCAGACACACTCACACACACATGCACCCAGACACACAAATACACTATCACTCGCCCTCGTGCACACTCATTCACATACACCTGCAAACACAAAGCCACACACACACACAAATATAAACACTCTTACACACACTTACTGCCTCACACACAGCTACCCAGACCCACCCACACAAACACACGCTCACACACACGCACCCCCACACACAGACATGCACCAACACACGCCAGCACTAATGCAACACACCCACACGTACCCATACACAAAAACACACACAGGCAACGGGCCCCACCACACTCATCCACACACAACAGAAAGGAGACTCTGACACATACACACACACACACGAAATATACACAAACGCTCACAACACCCAAACGCAGACACAAACTCCCCCCCCCCCAACAAACACACAAATACACACTCAGCCACAGGCACATATAGGCACACACACCGAAAACAATGAGCCAAACACAGACTCATACTTCAACACAAACACAGCCAGACGCTCACTGACACACTAACACACAAGCCTCACACATCCCCACACACAAACACTCACACACACACTCACGCACAGCTGATCAGTCACTCAGACAGGCACCCAATCACGAATGTCTACAGACACACACACATTTATAAATACGCGTACATGCAGAGAAATACACACACCCAGACAACCACACACACATTGATGAACAAAGCACCCACTGCCACGGGTTTACACGCCGATAAATGCACACTCACAAACAATTCCATACAAACACAAACGCGCGCACACACACAAAAGCACCCATGCACAGGTACGCGCACAGCCACGCGCACAGGCACAAACTCACAGATCGGCACACCCACACACAGCCTCACACACCCACATCCATGCGCACTCGCGGACACACACATAATCTAACACAAACACTCTCAGATACTCACGTAGACAGACACACACACATGCTCAAACACAAACCAACACCCATTAGCCGACATGCACACATTCTCCCACAAACTTCTCACAAACACACCTACCACACTGTCACTCACGCACGTGCTCGAAAGCACTAACACACAAACTATATTAGCACAGAGACATACACGCACAAAACAACCCCACCACACAATCTGCAAATGCAAGCATCCTAAGTCTCGCACAAATCAACTCCGGCACACAACAAACAAGTACACACTCAGATATGCAGCCACACACAGCCACACCCACCCACAAATACACAAACAAACACGCACATTGGCACACCCGTACACTCGTACCTTCGCACAAATACACAGGCACACTCATGCGCACACATAGGTGCACGCGCCCAAACTCGTAGACTCAGACAGAACTACCGAGAAGTACCACACACTGAACCACACCCACAGTCACACGCATACAAATGTTCGTAGACACACTCACAGCCAAACATACGCACGCACGCAATCGACACGCCCACGCAGACTTGCACACCCACACATCCAATCACACAAACACTTAGACACACACACATTGACACACCAATGTATAAATACCGACGCACACACGCCAGCACTAACTCGACACAGGTACACACACCCACACCAAAACACATACAGAACCAAGCACATGCACGCACAAACGCTTCAGGCACACGAATACACACAGCGAAACACACATACAGCCACATACGTGCACACGCCAACACACACAAACAAAGACAATGACACGAACAGCCACACACACATTCTCAAACCAACGCTAAAACACTGACACACATATTGATCCTCATATAAATACGCAATGCACATCGTATCCGAACACACACACACACACAAAAACACACATACACAACCACACAGTCGCGCGCGCGCACACACATATACAGAAACGAATGAATCCTTATGGATCAATGACCATAATATGAAAGAAAGTACCCTGCATTTTGAGACGGAAAAGGTGGAATCAGACGATTTGGCATTACAGTTATAGAAGGGTAATTATAAAGACACGAGGGAGGAGCTAGCCAGATTTGATTGGAAAGGGAGCCGAGCAGAGAACACAGTCGAAAAGCAATGGCAGTTTAGTCGGGTTATTTGGGAGGTTGAACATGAATACATACCAAAAAGAAAGAAACATGCTCAGTGGAGGACAAGGCATCGATGGCTGCCGAGGGCAGCATAAATTCAAAAGAAAAAGCAAAGCAAGTGTTCAGGATTAGTGGGAAGCCAGAGGTTGGGGAAGTCTTTAAAAGCGAGCATCTGCCAAATAAAAAAGCAATAAGGGGGGAGGTGATGAAATGTGAGTGCACGATAGCTAGTAATAAAGAAGGTGGGAAGAGTTTTTTCAACATATAAAAGGCAAGATAGATGCAAGAATAGACTTTGGAGCACTAGGCCACTTGGCTTTAGAAGCAATAATAGGAAAAAAAAGTAATGGCATACGAATTTAATAGTTCCTTTGCATCAATCTTCACGATGGAAGACATCAGTGGGATGCCAGAGTTCCAGGAGATCCAGGGAGCAGAGGCTTGTGCCGTGACGATCACTGAGGATAAGATTCAGGGGAAACCCGAAAGGTCTGAAGGTGGATGAGCCACCTGGGCCGGATGGACTACACCGAAGATTTTAAAAGAGATCGCTGAGGAAACTGTGAAGGCATTAGTGGTGATCGTCCAGAAATCACTGGAGGCAGGAATGGTCCCAATGAACTGGAAAGTGGCTAATGCAAAGCCACAGTTTCAGAAAGGCGCGAGGCAGGAGCCGAGAATTATAGACCGGTTAGCCTCACTTAGTTCATTGGTAAGATTTTAGAGTCCATTATAAATGATGAGACCCTGACGTCGTAGGAATGCATGATGAAATAGGCATTAGTTAGCACGGCTTTGACCACCAGAGGCCTGTCTGACGAATCTGTTCTTTCAAGAGGCTAACAAGGAAGTTAGATAGAATAGAAACAGTGGACGTGATTTATTTAGATTTCCAGAATGCCTTTGACAAGGTGCCGCATGGAGAATTGCTATATATGTTTAGAACCGATGATGTTGAGGGTAAGATCCTGGCATGGATAGATGATTGTCCGACTGACAGAAGACAGATTGTGGGGTAAAGGGGTCTTTTTCAGGTAGTCAGCCGTGGACTAGTGGTGTGCATCAAGTGCCGGTGAAGGAACTGAAAGCACTGTTACCAAGTATGCTGAAGTTGAAAATTGTATAGATGTACAGGTATTGTTAAGGAGGCAGAGGGCTGCAGAGGAATTGATTCGGCTTGGAGAGAGGGCAAAGATATTGCAGTAAGATGGAATGTGGAAATGTCTTGCAAGAAGGAATGTACAGTTTTATGATTGGGGAAATGCCTAGGTAATCAGAAGGCAAAAGGATTTGCGAGTCGGTGTTCACGATTCTGTTCAGTTTAACGTGCCGGTTTATTGCCAGTTAGGTCGACAATTGCAGTGCTGGCATTCAGGTAAAGATGCGAGAATACAAGACCAGGGTGCATTCTGTGGTTGAATAAAGCTCTGGTAAGACCTCATTTGAAGTACTGTGAGCAGTTTTGGGTCCGGTATCTAAGGAAAGATGTGCTGGCATTGGAAAGGGCCAGAGGAGGTGCACAAGAATGATCGCTGGAATGAGCAGCTTCTCGTATGAGGAACGGCTGAGGACTCTGGGTCTGTACTGGTTAGAGTTCCGAAGGATCAGGAGCAATTATTGAAACTTGCAAGACATTGCGAGGCTTGGAAATAGTGTGCGTAGAGAGATTTTTTCCACTTGTAGGAAAAACTAGAACCAGAGGACACCATTCTCAGACTAAAGGGACAATCCTTTAAAACATAGATGAGGAGTAATTTCTAAAGGCAGAAGATGGTGAATCTGTGGAACTATTTGCCGCAGATGGCTGTGGGGGCCAAATCACTGTGTTTTTAATACAGAGATAGATAATTTCTTGATTAATAAGATCAGGAGTTATTAGAAAAGGCACTCATATTTCATCTTCTCCCCCTTATTGCTTTTTAATAGCCCTCTGCTCGCTTTTAAAGGCTTTCCAATTGTCTGGTTTCCCACTAATCCTCGCCACTTGGGATGCCTTTTATTTTACTTTTATTGTCACCTTGACTTCCCTCGTCAGCCATGGATGCCTTGTCCTCCACTCATCATGTTTCCTAATCCTTGGGATGAATTTCTGATGTGCCTCCTGTAGCAATCTCAGATGGCCACCTGAAAAGGACCATGGGAATTATGGCCAACCCAGGACTCAGGCACACGCAAAGCTTGTGTATGTATTTGCAGCCCAGATCGATGGGCGCGATTGAAACTCGCGTTCGTTTGCATTCTAATGGCCCATTTCGCCTGAACAAAAGGACTGAACACAGGTATACAACACACGTGCATAATAACCGGCGCCTTTCCCTTCGCTCAGAAAACCAAAACAGCCAAGATCAACGATCGCTCAGGACACGCCCAGCATCAAGGCATCCGCTCCTTTATTGGCCAAAATCGAAGGCAGTGATCGAAGCCGGTCGAATTATTCGGTCAAGTCTAAAGACCACCCCAAAGAGAGAAAAATCCCAGAGGGATAAAAAGAGACACAGCCATGTTTTTGGCCTCTCTTGGTCCCGGCCTAGGCCTAAAACCATGTGTAGCATTACGATCAGAAGACAAGTTTAAGACCAACGATCGCTATCAGACGGATGACCCCCGCAGAAACAAAGCCAATTCTTCTTCCCAGCCATGCACGGTCCGAATGACTTGTCCGTCTGCAAAGAGCTGGTTGCCCTAAAGAACCATAAGTAAAAGCCCATATCGACCAAATCACAGAATTGTGGAAGTGCGTACCAATCTGCATGCGTACTAACAGGAATAAAAGGTAAATTCGTTAGAGTGTGTCAAAACTGTCGAGGGAATTGTGAACTGGAAAATAGCTCAGGCCATACCCGCAGTTCAAATCGCCACCTTACACCCCCCCCCCCCCCACCTCGCCTCTCAAATTATCAACAGGAAACAGAGATTAACGGTAGGAAAAGAGATATAAAAAGCAATTGCCAAAAAAGCGATAAACGTTGAATGAACCCAGAGGAACCCGAGGTGGCAGCGACTAACACAGCAAAGCAGTGCCCTACATGGGACGAAGAGTTGAGGAAGTATTTAAACGGGAAAGGATGGCCCCTTTGTTCCGATTTTTGCTCAAATGAAGAATCAGGTCCAGAAAGCATAGGACAAACTTGGTGGGGCAACTTAACCAAGGTGCATTCGAAAAATGCAGCGTAAGTGCGAAAGCCGATGTCAATATTGTCTTGTTTGGTAGAGTTGCGAGGCGCAGAGGAGGCCGCGAGGACGCTCCGTTGGCAGCTTGTTGAGAAATACGAGAAGAAAGAGAGAAACAGTAGTGAAAGCGGAAAGAGTATTGAGCAACTCCGGATCAGTTGGCAGCTAAACATAAAATGATGGTTGATGTCAAACGGGCACACCAATCTTGCTCTGTTCACCTTAGCAGCTTTCAGACTCAGAAAGATAAAGCCGACCACGAGACACAGCGCACAGTCATGGTACGAGAAGTGATAGAACAGCAGGTAGCACAGCTAACGAGTCAATGCGCGGATTCAAATGCAGCTTTACGAGCACTCTATAGATCCACTAAAGAAGAAAGACAGATCAAAGTAGATCACGCCAAATGTAGACAACAGATAGAGAATTTGCTGTCACTGCTTTTAGTGCAAAATGGATGTAGGTGTACAGTTGGACAGATCTTAGATGAGGAAGTTACCCGCAATTGGGAAGAACTAAATGAAACCGCCCAGAGATATGTGAAGGACACCGAAAATCGCATTAGAGCCCCCCATGTCCCGAAAAGGAAAGCAGCCGCACCACCGACTGCACAGGCAGTGCACATCCCCATGAATCCGGTTACCGAACATCGCAAGTCACCCGATCTGGAGGAGCCCGATTGCGTTTACACCACCCCATTACCCATCACACAATTCAGAGATGCCAGCGCTAAAATTGATCTATTTGAACCCACCGCAGACCCGCATAAGTTCGTTGAGAGAGTATGCCAACAAAAGGTTTTGTACGGTCTAGAGGATAGGGAGGAAGTTAAATTGATAGTAATGAGCCTTCTCAGCTTTTCCAGATCCCCAGAATGTAGAAGGAGGTAGCCGAGAGGAGATGAAAACGGCCAATTTAGATACGATTGGCTGCAATGAATGAAATGAAAATCGCTCATTGTCACAAGTAGAGATAGAGATAGAGAAATACAGCACAGAACATGCCCTTCGGCCCACAATGTTGTGCCGAACTTTTGTCCTTGGTTAATCATAGAATTTTGGACACTAAGGGCAATTTTTCATGGCCAATCCACCCAACCTGCACATCTTTGGACTGTGGGAGGAAACCGGAGTACCCGGAGGAAACCCACGCACACACGGGGAGAATGTGCAGACTCCACACAGACAGTGACCCAAGTCAAAATCGAACTCGGGACCCTGGAGCTGTGAAGCAATTATGCTATCCACAATGCTACCGTGCTGCCCTCAAGAAGAAGTTAATCTACATTCCATTATTCTACCCTAATCCATGTACCTATCCAATAGCCGCTTGAAGGTCACTAACGTTTCCGACTCAACTACTTCCACAGGCAGTGCATTCCATGCCCCCACTACTCTCTGGGTAAAGGACCTGCCTCTGACATCCCCTCTATATCTTCCACCACTTATCTTAAATTTATATCCCCTTGTAATGGCGTGTTCCGCCCGGGGGAAAAGTCTCTGACTGTCTACTCTATCTATTCTCCGGATCATCTTATAAACCTCTATCAAGTTCGCCCTCATCCTTCTCCGTTCTAATGAGAAAAGGCCTAGCACCCTCAATCTTTCCTCGTATGACCTACTCTCCATTCCAGGCAACATCCTGGTAAATCTCCTTTGCACCTTTGAATGCACCAATATGAATACGGCTGGCTTGTCCATACAAAGACACACACGTAAATCCACAGACTCACACACACAGAGACTAAAATACATGAACTCACAGAAAGAGAGCGACGCACTCAAACAGACACAATAACACACTCTCAGACAAATAATGAGATAAATACGCATATTCACAGACACAGAAACGCAAGGACACCTACTCATAGACACACATCCACAAATGCACACACTCACAGGGAGAGAAACACAAACCGTACCCGCATTCACACAGAGACATAACTACTCACATTTACATGCACACATATGAACAAATAGGCAAACACACAGACACAAATTCCCATACTCACAGACACACAGAGGCACTAATACATATACTGACACATAGAGACACACATCCGCACACAGACAGACAGAAATACAAACCACAGACGCACAGACACAACTACTCATACTCACAGACATACAGAATCACTAATACACACACTCACAGAGGCAGACACATAAATACGCACACTGACAGACACAGGGACACAAATTCGCAGGCTCACTGACAGACAGGAACAGCGGCACAAATACACAGACTTACAGACAAAGACATAGAGATACACGCACTCACAGACACATAGATACTCTAATACACACTCAGAGACGGGGACACAAATGCACACTCTCATAGACACGGCGTGACCAAGAAACACCAATACACAGAGAAACACACATGAAGACGCTCACAGAGAAAATGAAATACACATACTCACACACATAGACACAAGCACACCCACACCCAAGCCCACACATGGACACACTCCCAGTCACACTCACAGACGACGGACACACTCAAATCCACCCAGACACTTATTGGTACACAGAAACAGACACATATATACATGCACCATCAGGCACAGAACCCCCCAGACACATGCACACAAACAAACCTCCGCACACCTACAGACGCATGCACACAATCTCACTCACACATGCAGACACTCATCCAGACACTCCGACACACATATCTCATACATACACATAGCCATACCCACACACCTCAACACGCAATAACAAATGCGCTCACAGACATACAAACATACTCCTCTCTCACACACGTATTGCATGCACACACTCAAACGCACGAGCACATACACGCACGCACACAGAAACACACACACACACACATACAAACAGCGCTGCACCCACCCACAGAGAACAGAGCACACCCTCACTCACTCATAACAGAAACCCAAACTCTCAGTGAGTACACATGCGAGTATATGTGTGTCCAGGTGTCTGCATGAGTGCCTGCGTGAGTGAGGAAGTTTGTGGAGATGTGTTCGGAGGTGCACATCGATGTGTCCCTGACCGTTTGTCTGTGGAGTGTTCTGTTTGTGTGTTGACACACAGAGACACCCATGCACGCCCCTCACACAAAATTATCTCATTATACACGCACAACCACACCGAGACTGATCACCACACACATTCGCACAGCACCTAGACACAACCACACAAATGCACACCCGCCCAAACACACATACACTCTCACACACACGTATACACATACAGAGAGACACACGCATCCGCCATACACATACCTTCAAACACGCACACAAAAACACACATACACACAGACACACCCACATACAGATTGACCCACATGCATACAGTCACACACCTGTACACATCCACATACTCAACCACCAGACATGGGCACACATTCATACACACGCAGACCAAGATCCAAACAGGCGCACACAAAAACAGCCACAAACACCCCCTCACACAGACAGCCGTGACCACAAAGGCATTCCACTCACACACCCATACACAAACAAGATGGCCCCCACCCGCACACAACCACACACAATTACCAAAAGACACAGAGCCAAATACACACACCCGCATACATACAAACACGCACACACAGACATACATGTGGCTGGTTTAGCACAGTTGGCTAAACAGTTCGTTTGAAATGCAGAACAAAGCCAGCACCGCGGGGTCAATTCCCATACCAGCCTCCCCGAACAGACGCCGGAATGTGGATTATCACAGTAACTTTATTAAAGCCTACTTGTGACAACACACAATTGTTATTATTATTATATACGCACTCACATAGATCTATGCATACCCTTAACTACAGGCACATTCATCCACACAGACCAATACCACATGAGACCACAGAAACACTCACACACGCACACAGACTCACACAATATACCCACGCACAAATAGCAACACACACTCACAGGCGCAGATGCACAAATACTCACACACACAGACGGAGACACAAACACACATGAGAAACCCCAAACACACACACTCGCACTCTCACACACATTCTCACAAACACACCCACACACAATTACCAAAACACACAGATCCAAATACTCACAGCTGTACACACACAACATTACCCACATACACAACAACACATGTACTCACACATCAACACACAAGCATATATCCACAAGTCAAACACTAGAATAGCCTATACGCATATACACACACAGTCACACACACACCTATGCACTCACACAGGTTTACTGTCATTCTAGTGTTCCTTTTTGAAAGGTGTTTGACTTATCTCATGGCTTCAGTGATGTCATTGTGTGGGTGGAACTGAGTTTTGGCTATGAAGTTTGTTTTACTTTCGCTTTCATTTTAAAGAGATGATCCAGAAAATAAAAACATTGGGTGCAGTTAACTGTTTTGGTAACTAAAATATATAGTTTGCTTTCCGGAAGGGTTTAAATCTACAGGTGAGACGGGGTCAGTATCTCCGAGAAAGCCGGTCTTATTCAAGTGAGAATGCAGAGTGCTGGGGTCCACCTTTGAAAAGGAGCTCTTGGTTTATGGGATTTTGTTTCGAATTGGAACAATTAAGCATGAGTTCATTAAGTGTTACACGTAGATTATTGTAGCTGGGAGATGTTTATGATTGATAAAACTCATTGTTATGTGTGCATATAAATGTTACCTAAGTTCTTAGAATAAAGCCTATTTGTATTAACGTATCTAGGAAACCCGTTGAATCCTACCTGAAGGGAAGGCACTTCTGCCCATCCTAGCCAAATTCAACATAAAGGTTGTATGCCAGGTGAGCTCCATGATATACTCTGGAGTTTTCTGAACCCAGTACTAATACAAAATTAGTTCGTAGGACAAAAGTATATCTTCTGTGATTGGTGTTGGCTTCGGAAACTTATAGACAGTGCTGGGTGGGCATATTTGTGTTAGCTTTTCAGATGTGGTATTCCAATTGAAATAGGAAGTACATTGTGCATACTGGCTCTTTCAGAGACTGAGACGTTTTTGGGAGTGGTGAAGATCACGCACAGTACCTTACAAATGTAGATTACATAAATAGTATTCAGATTTGCCAAAACCTTTACGGTTAACATGGCATGAGAAAGTACGAATACAGGGGGTAATTACGTCGGTAGCTGAACATTTAAAATTGCCTGAAACACAGTTTAAATCACTTCAAATGGCAATAATTCAATTACAGATATAGCAGCTTGAGCATGAGAAAGAATTAAAGCCGCTTCAATTTGAATGAGGGAAAATCAAATAATAGTCCGAGCAGAACAAAATGCAAGCGCAAGCAATATGAAGATCATGGAAAAAGGAAATGAAAGAGAGAGAAAAAAGGAGAGAGACTTTGAACTTCAGAAAATAGCCTTGAAACGGAAAATCAGATAACTTGGCTGAGGTAAACATAAATGTACAGTCTGAGGATAGTGCGAAAGAGCAAGAGCGTCACAGTCGAAGGTTTGGTGGGCATCTTTTTTATATTGCTCAGCATCGCCAAGGTTTGATGAGAAGGATGTAGCAGCCTTTTTCATTTCAGTTGAGAATGTGGGAAAGCAAATGAAATGGCCAATGGACATGTGGGTATTTCTGTTTCAAACAGAGTTGGTAGGTAGATAGTGTATGTACTACTGTCAAATGAGGTGTCTGGGACGAAAAAGTGGGTGGAAAAACTCCATCATATGTGCATATTAAGTAGTACCTGAAGTCTACAGACAATGGTTTGAAAATTAAGGAAATAACCTGATCAAATGTACATAGTGTTTCAAAGCATCAAACCGAGACATTTCGATAGATGTATAAGTGCTTTGAAAGTTGGCCAAAAGTATCACGGTATTAGAGAAGTGATAATTTTGGAGGAGTTTAAAAATTCAATTCCTGACGTCGTGAGAACTCACGTTGAAGAGCAAAGGTTTAAATCTGCGAGGTTAGCAGCAGAAATGGCAGATGCTTATGAATTAGTTCATGAATCAAAGTTTGGTTTCCGACATCAGTTTCAGTCTGTGAGCGATGTAGATTGGGGAAAAGAGACATATTCAAGTGGTAGAGGTGAAGGAGATCTGAATGGAGATAATAAGGGGAGTATACCTCAGACTAAAAGAAAATCCAGGCCGGTTAAAGAGAAATAAAAAGTTTCAAATGCTTTCACTGCAATAAACGAGGCTATGTAAAGTCACAGTGTTGGTGGTTGAAGAAACGCACTGGGAAAGATGATGTGATCAACCAGGATAGATCAGTGGGGTTTGTTAAAATGGGAAAGGAAATCCCAAGTGAAGCGAATGAGATGCAGCTGAATGTTTTGCCTGATCATGTGATGACGGATACGAACGTGCCAGATCTCTTTAAAAAGTGGAGTTGTGTGGGTAAAGTTAACTCATGTGTACCAGGAGGAGTACGTAAAGAAGTCAAAATTTTAAGATTTCCGGGAGCTAGCCAATCTTTGATGGTTTGTGGTTTGACGATTTTTGATCATTTGGTTGGAAAATAACACGAGCAGGTCGAGGATGAGCCAGACATTTTTAGATCTGGAAAGTTGGCAGGCTTACAACAGACATATATAGAAATAAAACGGATGTTTCAGAAAGCGTACACAGAAGAGGAATCAGAATGTATGCCAGAATGTTATTATATTAAACATTATTTTTTAATGAAAAAATGGAAACATTTATAAATGCAGGCGGATGAAAAATTGAAATTTCATCAAGTGCTATTGCCGGTAGGATACAGAATGGAGATGTTGTAAGTAACACATGTGGTATCAGGAGAAGAACATTTGTGAGGAAGGAAATGAAATGATAATTTAAAATACAAAATATTTACATAAAGATGGAGATACATTTTGTCAATGTTACACATGTCAAGTAATAGGAAAAGCTCACGCAGTGATAAAACCAGGAGCATTAATACCCATTCTAACATTTGAAGAACCTTTTCCAAGAGTCTTATTTGATTGCGTAGAATCGCTTCCTGAAACAAAACTTGGGAATCAATATCTTTTGACTATAATGGATGTGTCGACTCGGTTTCCAGATGCCATTCCAGGACGCAATAATACAGCTCAAGATGTTGTGAAGGAGTTACTTCATTTTCTTACTGGATATGGACTACCCACAGAAACCCAATCGGATCAAGGATCAAATTTTACCTCAAGCATATTCAAGGATTTAATGGTTGGATTAGGAGTAAAACAGCTTATGTCAACTGTGAACCGTCACCCACACATTTACACAAACACTCACACAGATGTATGCGCACACATACACACACTTACACACACTCACATTACAAACCCACATTTTAAAAAAATCAACACACTCACACCATCACACATTCCCGCCTTCATACACACACAGAAGCACACATACAAACATTCCCAAACCCTCACAAACGCCCACACAAATACACTCTCGCACACAGGTACACCCACAACCACAAACACTCACATCCTGCAACAATCACACACAGTCGCATATGCATCCGTACACCACACACACTTGCCAACACACACATGCTCTCTGAAACACGCAAGCACACATTTACACACATAGACAGACACGCATACAGCCACATAAAGCCACCCACACACTGGCACACCCACACATACAACACATGACCAGAAAGTATCACACACACCTGCGTGCATTGAGATACACACACACAGAAACACGCACACTTAGCCACACGCCAGCCACCAGATACACCAACACAGACAAACCCCACACACACATGCATATACACACATATGAATCCAGACTTACCTGCACCCACCCAGACATAATGCACACACCCCAAACATAGGCACAATCCAACACAGATACACCCATTCAAACACACCAAAAGCCAAAAGTTCATTCACATACATAATCACACACAAACATACGCACTTGCACCCGCATCCACAGACCCACGAGCACGCACACGAAACACGCAGGCACAAAAATACAGACCCACACATGCAGAGCCACACACTATGCAGCACGCAGTCATTCAGAAAAGACATGTATCCACACACATTCACACGCCCACATAAACCACAAACCCCACGCCCTCACAAAATCATGCACACCCACATCCACACACTCACCCACACACACAAACTCACACACGAACACACATATATACACACTTCCAGGCACACGCCCACTCACAAACCCCGAAGCCTACAAAAAAAAATCTACATTCACATCCAACCACGCACAGAAACATCAACACGGCCTCGAAAAGGGGCAGCACGGTGGCGCAGTGGGTTAGCCCTGCGGCCTCACGGCGCCGAGGTCCCAGGTTCGATCCCGGCTCTGGGTCACTGTCCGTGTGGTGTTTGCACATTCTCCCCGTGTCTGCGTGGGTTTCGACCCCACAACCCAAAGATGTGCAGTATAGGTGGATTGGCCACGCTAAATTGCCCCTTAATAGGAAAAAAATGAATTGGGTACTCTAAATTTATTTTTTTTTAAATAAAAATAAACACGGCATCGAAACACACAGATATACCCACCCACGCACAAACTCAAACTCCCGCACACACAACAAACACACAAACACATGCCGTAATTCAAACACTAACACAGCCACAAGTACAAGAACACACCGACGCCAGGCACGCACCCATATACACATTTATACTGACACATAAATACATACCCAGAATACGTTCACCCACACTCAGACACCACACACAACACCCGTAAACAAATCCATAAACATCCACACACAAGACGCCCGGGGAAAGAAAAGGAAGCACACGAACCCGCCCCAGACTCACCCATAAAGGACACCAAAATTCACACATGCACCCATACACACTCACACCCACTCACACAAAGACCCAAACACACTCGCCCACACACCTACATTCTCACCCAGACATATCTAAACGCAGACAAACATACAGTCACACACACACATTCACACGCGCAGTGACATCCGTGTGTACCATTTCCAATATGCAATGGAGGAAGTAGCCAACGCTCCTTGGCCAGCACCTTCCAAACGCAAGATCACTACCGTCACGAGGAACATGATCAACAGAAACCTGGGAACACCACCACCTGAAATTTCCTCTCCTAGTCAATCACCTTCCTGACTTCGAACCATATCGCCGTTTTTTTTCTGTCGCTGGGTAAACATCCTGGAACTCCCTCACTAACAGCACTGTGACTGCGATGACACCTCTGGGACTGAATCAGGGCATGAAGACAGTTCACCAGCCCCTTCTGAACAGCAACTAGGGATGGACAGTAAATGCTGGCCTTTCCAGTGTCATTCAGACCGTAAATGAATAAACAAATACTGAGCTGCAGCCTGACCGGGAATGAATGTAGATCACTTTGGCTCTGAGGAGAGTCTCCAACGTGTTGTTTAGCACCACTTTCGTACTAAATAGGATACATTTCAGGCAGATCGAGCATCCGAAAACTGAAATTTGAAGAGACGTTGTGGGCTATCAGCAGCAGCACAATTCTAACGACGATAAACTCTAACCTCATGGCCCGAGATACCCCCTGTCCCAGTCAAATCCAAAAGCGAATCCACCCTAGTTCAATGTGGAGTGCAGGAAAACATACCAGGAGCAGCACCAGGAAGACCTGGTGAAGCTACAACACAGGAGCTACACACTGAACAGGAAAAGCAGAGATATGAAATTCCTCTAATCAGATCTAAACTCAGCAGTACTGCCACATCCAGTAGTGAATGGTTGTGGATAATTAAACAGTCTAGTGCGCAGTAGGTTCCACAAGTATCCCCATATTCAATAATCGGGCGTGCAGCACATCCGTGAAAAAGCCATGGTTGAAGCAGTCACAACAACTTTCAGCCAGAAGTGTCGAGTGGATGATCCCTCTCAGTCTCCCTCAGAGGTTCCCATTTTCACCGATGACAGCTAATTTGATTCGCTCCATGCGATATAAAAATCATCTGAAGGCACTGGATATCGCAAAGGCTCTGGGCCATGACAATATTCCGGCAATTGTACTGAGGACTTCTGCTCCAGAACTTGGCACCGAGCCAATATGTTCCAGTACAGCTACAACACTGGTATCGACACGACAATGCTGGAACATTGCTCAACCATGGTCGGCTCACAAAGAGCTGGAAAAATCCAACCTGGACAATAACCACCCAATCAGTCTGCTGTTGAACATTAGCAATGTTATGGAAGGAGTCAACAAAGATAAATCAAGCGGCACTTACTCAGCAATAACCGACTTACAGACGCTTAGTTTGGTTGTGCCATGATCACTCAACGTCTGACATAATTCCAGCCTTTGTTCACACATGGACAACACAGTGAAGTAAGAAGTGAGGTGATCTGCAAGCTGATGTAAGTGAACTTCAGTATGGGATGTCAGCGCGGTGTAACTAACAGACAACAACTAATTAACCAGGACATTACACACTTTGGTATAGCTGTGCAGCCTTCCATGTTGAATAGCTTATTGTCAGCTCTGTCATACAGGTGGATACCCTCACTTGACTTGTAAAAAATTGTAAAATACGAGCAAGCAGAACAGTCTGTCAAAGAGAGTGAGCACCAGGTCACACCTGTGCTTTACCCCGGTACTGATGGTGAATGTCTCTGATGATGCTTAATTGACAGTGACTAAATTGTGTTAGTTCCTGTGGCAAGAAGAACTGACGCCAGGAGTCCAGGCGGCAGCCTGTGTTCTGCAGCAATTGAAAGAGTATGTCTCTGCTGACAAGTTCGAAGGCCTTGGCGAGGTCTATGAAGATAATGTAGAGAGTTATGTGCTGCTGACGGCACTTCTACTGTAACTGCCGGAGTGAGAAAATCATGTCAACTGTCACTGTCGATCTGCCAACTCTGAGTTCGCATTGAGTCTCAGGGTAGATGTGTGATACCTGGGCCGGGAAACTGGTCAGGGAAACGCGAGCAGCGACCTTCCATACAATCGAGTCATGGAGTCACAGAATACAGAACAGGCCCTTCGGCCCACCGTGTCAATGCTGACCATCAGCTGTCTTGGTAATTGTTCCAATCAGCGCCATCTCTTTTATTTTTATACACGGCGACCATTTCTACATCACTGATGTCTTGATTAACCAATCTTTCCATCTAGCAGAGATCCCATTGTTCATGGAGATGCCGCAATAATGCTGGATTTCCACTGATAATAATTTCATCTGGAATGTCATCAAAGAACATAGAACATAGAACGATACAGCACAGTACAGGCCCTTCGGCCACGATGTTGCACCGAAATGGGAAGCCAAAAACTAAAGGCCATCTAACCCACAGTATGCCATTATCATCCATATGCTTATCCAATAAACTTTTAAATGCCCTCAATGTTGGCGTGTGCATCTGGGGATTTCCCACTGGTATGATGGTAAATGGTCTTGTTGAGCTCAATCATGATGCCTCACTGCTCAGCTCCTCCGTTAGAGGAAAGTGTGGAATGGAGCTGAGATTGTGGATTCGTGCATTGCTCAACAATCAGCTGGAATGTGACTCTGGCAGCTGTGAGAACATCTCCATTTTGCTGGGGACATGTTTTTAGATAATGAGGCATCGCCTCTAGGTGACAGGAACGGGCTTCATTGCAATCGTATAATCCTCAAACCAATCAGCATTCATCTGATCTATTTTCCAGTATGCAGTGAGCGCGGAGAAGAGATTACTTTTTGTGAACAATCACATTTTGGCACCAGAGTCTGAAATTGGGTGTTGTCCGAAAGACCCTCTGCGAGAATTTAGGGCAGCACGATGGTGCAATGGGTTAGCCCTGTTGCCTCATGGCGCCGAGTTCCCTGGTGTGATCCCGGCTCTGGGTCGCTGTCCGTTTGGAGTTTGCACATTCTCCAAGTGTTTGCGTGGGTTTCTCCCCCACAACCCAAAAATGTGCAAGGTAGGTGGATAGAACACGCTAATTGCCCCTTAATTGGAAAAAATCAATTGGTTACACTCAATTTATTTTTAAAAATAATGGACAGTGAAGGTTATCTAGGTCTGCAATGCGATGTTGGTCAGTTGGGCCAGGGGGACGATGAGTGGCAGATGGAGTTTACATTGGATAAAAGCCAGCTGATGCATTTTGGTGCATCATATTGGGGCAGTATCTCTTCAAAAAACAAAGAACAATATCAGCCTTTCGGCCCTCCAAGCATGCGCTGGTCATGTGCCTATCAAGACGAAACAACTTTCCAGATAATTCTTAATTCTAATTCCGTAGCCTTTCCAGATAATTATTAAAAGATCTCTAACGTATCTGCCTCAACAGCCTTCCTTGCCTCTACATTCCAGGCACAACCATGCTCTCTGTAAAAACCTTACCCCGCACATATCCACTAAACCTGCCCCCTGTCACTTTGAACCTGTGCCCTCTTGTAATTCTAATTTCCCCCCCGAGAATAAGGCCTCCAGCTGTTCACCTTTTCTGTACCCTGAATAGTTATAAAAACTTCAATCAGGTCTCCGCTCATCCTCCGTCTCTCTCGGGAGAACAATCCCAGTTTATTAAATCTCTCCTCATATTTAAAACCCTCCATAGGAGTCAACATCCTGGTAAACCTCGGGAGAATGGTATCAAAGACTATGGGGAAAAAAGCAGGATTAGGCAATTGAGTTGGATGATCAGCCACGACCGTGATGAATGGCGGAACACGACTGAAGGACCAAAAGGTCACCTCCTGCTCCTATCTTTTATGTGTCTCATATGTGGCTCTTTCTGTTCTCTCCCCAAAGCCTCTATGTCGCTCTGGCAGTGCGGTGCCCAGAATTGGATACAAAATTACAAACGTGGCCGAACCCACATTCTATATATCTGTGACATTTTTTTCGAGCCTTTATACTCGATTTCCCGACCGATGAACGGAAGCGCCAAATGCTTTCTTTATCGCCATTTACAACTGTGCTGCCACTTTAACGGATCTGTGGAACTGCACGTCCAGATATCTCTGGGTCTCTTTGCGCCCGACGGTTCTGATCTTGCTCCCATCTGAATTGGATCTACCAAGTGCACTACCTCACATTTGCCTGGTTAAATTTTTGCCTGTCATTTTTCTGCCCAATTTTGCCGCAAACCCATATCCTGCTGAATTCTCTGACAATCTACATCACCACCCACAACTCCTGAAATCTTAGTATCATCCGCAAACTTGCTAATTAGACCCTCTACGTTTTATTCCAAGACATGTATATGTATTGCAAAGAACTGAGTTCCCTGTACTGATCCCTGCGGAACCCCACTCGTTACAGACCTCCGTTCTCGAAAAAAAAACCTCCCACTGCTATACTCTGTCTCCAAGCAAGTCAGTTCTGGATCCAACAAGCTCGTTCAGCCCTGGCCCGCGTGATCTAATCTTTAGCACCAACCTGCCATGAGGGACCATATCAAATGGTTCTCTTAAGTCCAGTGGGACAATATCCATTGTCTTTCCCACGTCAATCATTTGGTCACCTCCTCAAACAATTATTGAATTAAATTAATGAGACATGACCTCCCTCGTACAGAATCATGCTCGTTGTCAATAATAAGACAATTCATTTCCCAAATGTCCATAGATCCTATCTCTGAGAATCTTTTGCAACATTTTCACTATCACTGACGTCAAGCTCGCTGGCCTATAATTACCCGGATTATCAATGCAACACTTCTTAAATATGGTACGACATTCGCTATCGTCCAGTTTTCTGGGATCACAACTGTGACCAACGAGGACACAAATATTTATGTTAGAGGCCCAGCGATTTCACCTCTTGTCTCTCTCAAAAATCTGGAATAGATGCCTCTGGTCTTTCTTAATGCTTTTTCACACATCTAACACTTCCACCCTCGTAATAACCACCTGACATAAAGTGTTTACACAACCCTCTGAGTCACCGCCAATCAACGCTTTTCTGTCCTTTGTGAATACTGATGCAAAATACTCATTAATAACCACACATGTTTCCTCTGTTTCTACACATAAATTCCCTCCTCTGTCCTTGAGTGGACCTACTCTTCCTCTAACTACCTTCGTGTTCATAATATCTGCCTAAAATTCCTTTGGATGCTTCTTAGTCCTGTCTGCCGAGGACATTTCGTTACCTCTTTTTGCTGCCTAACTCCCTGCTTGAACTCTTTTCTACTTTCCATGTATTCATGAAGTACTTCGTCTCTTTTCAGTTGATTCTCACTTTCCCTGGCCATCCATGCTTCCCGAATCCCTCATTTCCCGCCATTCCCTTCTTATCGGCATATGCCTGTCCTGCACTCCCATCAACTGCTCATTATAGACTCTATCATGTCGAAAGTGGGTTTAGTCTCAAACAGCCTCTCCCAAACAACTGCCTCCGTTACCTGCCTAATCTGGTTGTAGTTAACATTCCGTCAATTTAGTAGCTTCACCCTCTGACAACACACGTTATTTTCAATGTCTCCGGAAATTTACGAAATTGTGGTCACGGTCCGCCATATGTTCTCCGCCTGCAAATTTAATGGCATTGACGGGCTCGTCCCCTCATACAGATTCCAATATAGCCACATCTTTTAGTCGGACTATCGACATATTGTTCCAAAAAAATTACTTCGACACACATAACAAATTCCTTAACATCCAGACCCCTAACCCGAAGGGATTTCCAGCCAATATGAGGAAAATTAAAGTTTCCCACGACAGCAGCCCTATTACTTCCACAGAAATCCATAACCGGCTTACGTGTCTGTTCCTCTACTTCCCGTCGGTTGCTGGGAGACCTGTAGTACACCCCATCATAGTGACTACCCACTTCGTTTCTGAGCTCTACCTACAGCGCCTCCCTACTTGATTCAACCATGGTGTTCTCCCACTGAACAGCTGAAACATTTTCTCTAACCAGTATTGCATCTCCCCCACTTTTGTACCTTCCTCCCTGCCTGGCCTAAAATACCTAAGTCCTGTAATATTTAGCTGCAGGTCCTGTCACTTTTTAAACCAACTCTCCTTGCAGCAACCACAACCAGGTTCCACGCGTGAATCAAGGTTTTAAGTCCATCTGTTTTACCTGTTATATTCCGTGCATAGAACCAGATACACTCCAGACCTCTAGGACCACTGAGTTCGACTCCACCAGCCTTCTATTTCTCTGAGCCAACCTGGCTCTGGAACCATTATTCATCCCTAGTCTCTACACTTGGCGGCTTACTGTCCTGATTCCCACCCTTTGCTAAATTAGTTTAAACCCACACGAACTACACTAATAAATATCGCAGCCAAAATATTGGTTCCCCTGCAGTTCAAGTGCAACCCATCCTTCTTGTGCTGGTCCCACCTTCACTGGATGACATCCGAGTGCTCCAGAAATGAAGCCCTCCCTTCTGCGCGAGTTCTTTAGCCACGTGTTCAACTGGACTATATCCTGTTGACCGCCTTGCGAGCACCTGGCACGGGGAATAATCCTGAGATTACTAACCTTGTGGTGCTGCTTTTTAAACTTCTGCCTCGCTCCATAAATTGCCGTTGCTACTCCCTATTCTTTCTATTCTCTCATTCGTGTCAATGCGGACAATGGTCTCTGTCCGATAGGCATCCCGTTTTGGGATGCTTTGTTCCCACTCAGGGACATCCATAATCCACACCAGTGGGGCAAATTGCCATCCTGGAGGCCTTTTCCCGACCACAGATGCGGATGTCTGTGCAGTTGACTATTGATTCCCCTCCCACTATTGCTTTTAAACGCATTGTACAGTTGATGTAGGGATTTGCAGAGAGTTACAGAACAAGAGAACTCAAAGTAGACGTTCATACCTCCTTGAAACTGGAGACACGGGTCGACAGGTTGGTGAAGGAGACATCGGTATTTTTGACTTCATTGGTCAGAACATTGAATCCAGAAGTTGGGATGTCTTATTGCAGTTGTACAAGTCATTATTAAGACCATAAGAGCGGTCATACCTAGCCCCCTACTCTGCTCCCTGTACACACACGACTGCGTGGCAAAACTTGTTTCCAACTCCATCTGCAAAGCTGTTGACGATACGACCATAGTGGGCCGGATATCGAATAACGAGTCAGAATACAGGAGGGAGATACAGAACCTAGTGGAGTGGTGTAGCGGCAATAATTTATCCCTCAATGTCAGGAAAGCTAAAGAGCTGGTCATTGACTTCAGAAAGCAAAGTACTGTGCACACCCCTCTCAGCATGAAAGGGGCCGAGGTGGAGATGGTTAGCAGTTTACAATTCCTAGTGATGCAGATCTCCAAAAATCTGTCCTGGTCCACTCACGTCTACGATATCACCAAGACAGCACAACAGCGCCTATACCTCGTCAGGAAACTAAGGAAATTCGGCATGTCGACATTAAACCTTACCAACTTTTACAAATGAACCACAGAAAGCATATTCTCGGGCTGCATCACAGCCTGGTGTGACAACTGCTCGGCCCAGGGCCGCAAGGAACTTCAGAGAGTCGTACATACCGCGCAGTCCATCACACAAACCTGCCACCCATCGATTGACTCTATCTACACCTCCCGCCGCCTGGGGAAAGCGGGCAGCATAATCAAAGATCCGTCCCACCCGGCTTACTAACTTCTTCCATCGGGCAGGCGATACAGAAGTCTGAGAACAAGCACGAACAGAAGCAAAAACTGCTTCTTCCCCACTGTCACCAGACTCCTAAATGACCCTTTATTGACTGACCTCATTAACACTACACCCTGTATGCTTCATCCGATGCCGGTCCTTATGTAGTTACATTGTTCCTCTTGTGTTGCCGTATTATGTATTTCATTTTATACCCTTTTCTTCCCATGTACTGAATGGTCTGTTGAGCTGCTCGCAGAAAAATACTTTTCACTGTACCTCGGTACACCTGACAATAAACAAATCCATTGTATACATAATTGGAATGAGCTAAGTTCTGGTCACTGTTATAAAAAAGGATATAACTAAACTAGAAAGAGTTCATAAAATATTTACCAAGGTGATTACGGGACTTGATCGGTTAGGTTATAAGAAGAAGCTGGATAGACTGGAACTGCTTTTCCCTGAAGTGGAGGAGGCTTAGGAGTCATAGCGGAGAGAGAAGTATAACATACGAAAACACTTAACAGTGTTCTATGGAGGTCGTAACTGGATTCAGAGACTCAGCTGAAACAATTCTTGATTTCTCGAGGAATTAAGGGCTATGGGGAGAGAGCGGGTAAATGGAGTTGAAATCAACCATGATTGAATGGTGGAGTGGACTCGATGAGCTGAATGGCCTTACTTCCGCTCCTATGTCTTATGGTCTTATGGTCTAACAGTAGCAAACAGGGCCGGGTAACAGGCAAGAGCAGTGAGATAGTTAAACAGAGATTATAGAAATAATATCTGGACAGGGAGACTTACCAGGGACACCAATAATAGCCAGGATCGGATAGTATCCTGCTTGAATAATACAGAGTACACTGTTGATCCTCAATGATAATGAACACCAGTCTTGAGAAATAAAATAAAGACCAGAGGATAAACTCTTCTCCATTGCTCTAACGTTCCGATCGATTGTTTTCAGATTCAAATCCATCGTTGTAGCATTCCGATCGTTTCTTCCAGATATTGATACCTCCTCTCGGGCTCTTTGGAACCGATGATCTCTGATCGTGTTCATGCTCCCGCTGACAGTTTTGGATAACAGAGATAGGAATACCTTATTAATAGAGGAGTGAAACCGTCGAGTGGCACGATTAGGATCCATGGATGTTGACATTCATCACAGTCACTGAACAAACAGGGGCTGTTAACCCCTTTTAATCCACCACTTATTGTATTACAATAAATATAAGATTACCCGGTTGTGTGATAGAGTTTGGGAGTGGATTGAATTGGGTTTGTTTATTGTCATGTGTACGGACGTACAATGAAAAGAATTGTTCTGCGCTGAGTCCAGAAAGCTCATTCCATGCATAAAAGAACCAAAAAATTAATTGGTTATTTAAAAAAAAAAATATATAACACAGTTAATTCTTCCCACGATCAGTCGGTGCATGTCAATTTCGGGGATTTCCGTCTTGGTCTTCATTCTAAATTCCGTGTCGTCCCCGTCGAGCGCACAGCAGATCATGACGGAGGTTGAGGGGGGACCTGATTGAGGTCTACGGAATTATGAGAGATGTGGACAATGTGGATGGCAACAAACTTTTCCCAAGAGTGGGGGTGTCAGTTACAAGGGGTCACAATTTCAAGTTGAGAGGGGGAAAGTTTAAGGGAGTTGTGCGTGGAAAGTATATTACGCAGAGGGTGGTGGGTGCCTGGAACGCTTTACCAGCGGACGTGGTAGAGGCGGGCACGATAGCATCATTTAAGAAGCATCAAGGCAGGTATATGAATGGGCGGGAACAGAGGGAAGTAGACCTTTGAAAATAGGAGACAGGTTTAGATAAACGATCTGGATCGGTGCAGGCTGGGAGGGACAAAGGGCCTGTTCCTGTGCTGTAATTGTCTTTGTTCTTTGTAATCCGTAACCATCCTTTTGGCCGTGAACACCGTCCTTCCTTATCAAAATATCTACTCCCTACCCCTCGTCCTGGAGGAGCAATAGTACGCCTGTCCCATCCTGCCCTTCCTGACCCACAGTTGGTCATTCTCCCTGATGTGCGCCTCTTGCAGGAAGGCTATGTCGGCTCTCACAATTTCCTGTTGGGAGCAGAATCTGGATATTTGCAGTGGGCCTTAAAGTCCCCGAACTCTCCAGGTGACTATCCTAGTCGTGGTTTTCTGACCCCTCCCCCCCCCCTACCCCCCCCCCCCCCCCCGCCAGCCGCTCTTCCTGCGTGATCACAAATATGTACCTTACAGATGCGCCCCTGCACTCCGGGGTTTCCCTTTGTTATGGAGCCGTTCAAAATGGCCGCGATCACTGTTCTCACCATAAGGCTTGGTCAATTGGCTCTGGGGTTTCCCATTGTCCAGATGCATCCGAGCATGGCCGCCAAATGTGCGTACGCCATGTGGATGAACCCCTGCACTCTGCAGTTTGCCATTGTTTGAGGGTCCTGCAAAGTACTGGCTTATGATGCCATCCTGTTCGAACTTTCCGAAGTTGACCTGCTGAAGCCAGCCTAAAGCCCTGTTCCTCCTGATCGCTGGGTTTCACCCATGATATCGATTCTTCCTTCTACCCTCCTCTCTGCCTCACTCTCGACCCGTGTCCCTTTTCTACATGGTATCTCCTAGCTGGTGAAGTTCTCTTCGGAGTCCCATTAGGAAGTGTGAATGGGGAAGACGCCAGTGTCCCTCCCTTTGATTCGCAGAGTGTCTGTCAAAAATGTGATGGTGGCTCAATAAGGTAAATATATAAGTGATTACACTATAGGAATTGGGAAAATATTCTGGTTGGAAAATTAACAGAGTTCAGATCGCTTCAACGCTGCAGATTAACAATTAGGTGATTGTTAAATGTGAATAACAGGGCATTGGTGAGACCGCACCAGGAGTATTAAACATATGTTGGACCACTTATTTGCATTAAAATGTAGTGGCATTGGACGCAGTTCAGAGGCGGTTCACAAGATTGCTTCCACGGATGAGAACTTTATCGGATGAAGGGAAATTGAGCAGTTTCGTCCCATACGTTCCAGAGTTTAGAAGAATGAGGGGAGAGCAAAGGGATGTATACCAGATGACAAAAGGTATGGATACAGTAGACGTGGAGCCCTCTTGTGGGGCTTTATTAGAATGAGAGGATATAGTCTCTGGATAATGGGGAGCACATTTAAAACAGAGGTGAGGAGAAAATTCTGCTCCCAAAGTGTTCTGAATGTGTGTCATTTTATTCTCCAGATTGCGGTAGATGCTTGGACAGTGATTAAATAGATGGAGTAGTCAGACAGATTTATATTTAGTAATGGATTGATGTGTTATGGTGAACTGGACAGGATTGCGCGGCCATGGTGAATAGGGCAGGGCTGCGGTGTTATGGTGAACACTGCGTGGTTTAGTGAACTGGGCGGGACTACGGGGCTGTGGTGAACTGGGTGGGACTGCGGGGTTATGGTGAACTGGGCGGGACTGTGGATTTATGGTGAACTGGGCAGGACTGTGGGATGGTGAATTAGACGGAGCTCCGGGGTTATGGTCAACGGGGCAGGACTGCGGGGTTATGGTGAAATGTACCGGACTGTGGGGTTATGGTGAATTGGGCAGGACTCCGGTTTTGAGGCCAGGATGAGATCAACCATGATCGCGCTGAACTGCGGAACATGCTCGAGTGGAAAATTGATGACTCCTGTTCCTAGTTCTTTTGTACAAATAAAGACCTATTCTATCTGACTTCTCCATCCAGCTCTCGGTCTGTAGCCCTGTACCACCTCAAGCACAAATCTGGTTTTCTTGATTAGTGAGGAGATTCATATAATCACTGGTTTACAGTGTAGAAGGATGTCATTCAACGCATCGTGTGTGCACCTTCCCTTGGAAAGAACACCCCACTTAAGCCCTCGGCTCCACCCTATCCCGATACCCAGTAACCCCACCGAACCTTTTTGGACACTCAAGGCAATTTAGCATGGTCAATCCGCCTAACCCGCACACTGGGGTTCGAAACCGGAACACCCGGAGGAAATCCATGCAGACATGGGGAGAACGTGCAAACGCCGCACTGATTGTACCAAGTCGAGTATCGAACCTGGGACCCTAGCGCTGTGAAGAAACTGTGCTAGCCACTATGTTACCGTGCTTCTCTCAAGATTTCTTGATTAATATGGAGATTAGCAGTTATGGGGGAAGCGACATTATGGCGATGAGTAACATATCAACCATGATCGAAAGGTGGAGCAGACTCGATGGGCAAATGACGTAATTCTGCTCCTTCTCTACTATGATTTAATGAACTTCAAGTTTTCGTTCTGCGTGGAACACTGAAAAATTAAACTTCAGAATAGAATAGATGAATATCCATTTCAAAAAAAATATAATTTTCTTCATTATTCTTCCACAGGACGGCACGGTGGTGCAGTGGGTTAGCCCTGCAGCCTCACGGCGCTGAGGTCCCAGGTTCGATCCCGGCTCTGGGTCACTGTCCGTGTGGAGTTTGCACATTCTCCCCGTGTCTGCGTGGGTTTCACCCCCACAACCCAAAAATGTGCAGGGTAGGTGGATTGGCACGCTAAATTGCCCCTTAATTGGAAAAAATGAATTGGGTACTCTAAATTTATTTTTTAAAAAAATTAATTTTTTAAAAAAAATTTTAGTGTACCCAATCATTTTTCCAATTAAGGGGCAATTTAGCGTGGCCAATCCACCTAGCTTGCACGTTTTTGGGTTGTGGGGGCGAAACCCACGCAGACACGGGGAGAATGTGCAAACTCCACACGGACAGTGACCCAGAGCTGGGATCGAACCTGAGACCTTGGTGCCGTGAGGCGGTTGTGCTAACCACTAGGCCACCGTGCTGTCCCTCTAAATTTATAAATAAAAAATATTCTTCCACAAATTTCTTGGGAAATTGACTTACGCCCTTCGCTGGACTTTGTCTGAATGATCTGCCTGGTTTTGTATTAGATTTTTCACGACAACATGTTTCTGTTTAACGGTGGAGGGAGGTGGATCCATCAATATCCTGTTCTTTTCTGTTCAAGTGTCATCGACCTGGATTTCAAACACGCATTCAATGAAGGAACTAAAAAAGAAAACAGACATTCCAGAAAACTTTGCAAAGAGTCGTACTACCTCTGAAATGTTGACAGAAAGTGATGGCGATTGTTCTTTGGAGACACAGTTTCTTTCCTGGTCTGACTGACTCCTTCATTCAGCGAATGTGAATGAAATACATTAATTGGCCTGAAATCAGGTACATTCCCCACATTCAGAGATCAGCACACAGAACCACAATATTGCAATCGCAGGAGCTGTTCCTGAAAAATTCTTGCGGATACATGAACTTCCTACCGCGCTTAGCCATGTGTCGTTTGCATTACTTTAACATTTCCCTATAGTTATTGGTGAAATGTAGCGTTCATGTGACATCAGACATCAAAACGTACCTCCTGTGACCTCCAGCTGTTGTTTATTTCCGGCTAATTATCAACAGGCATTATTGATGTAAATTCTGCTTGAAGTTTGAAGTCAGGTTAATTGTTCATTTTCAATATGAGGAGAACAGGGCTGCATATTCAAGATGGTCAACTCCTGTCAATGTGCTCCACTGAGTTCACGATTCTGTGGTGTCGTTCCTTGCATAAAATCCCCTTATGCTTCGAGCAGACTGCGTGGGAAACGATGATAAATCCTGTTACGCATGATAGGCTGGAGGAGCTGGCAGTGTGCACAGCAATGCATTGCTGCAGGGGTTAATGGAATAGGGAGTTAGCTAGGCAGGAAAAATGTATTTGAAAGGGGCTGTCGAAGATCACAATTCACGATTTCACTTCAAGGAGAGGAGATTTGCATGAAGACGTGAACAGGCAAGTGGGAGTTGATCGAGCTTTCTGGAAATCCTGGTCGTTTGTGGAGTCGGTGGGAATTATTACGGAGATCCTTGTCAAGATTGAGAAGCGTGAAAATAATGTTTGTATTCAGGTTCCGGCAGCACAGAGGGTGAGTATGCACTGTTTGGGTGCTGATAGACAAATGGCTGGTCGTGAGTTGGGTGTTGGGGGCGGGGATTCATAATTATAGACTTTTTTCATGGAATTTTTAATGCAGAAGGAGGCCATTCGGCCCATTGAGTCTGCACCGGCCCTTACAAGAGCATCCTATTCAAGCCCATGTCTCTAAGCTATTCCCGTATCCCAGTATCCCCCCACGTAACCTATTTGGACACTAAGGCAATTGAGCACGGCCAATCCACCGAACCCGCACATCTTTGGACTGTGTGAGGAAAGCGGTGCACCCGGAGGAAACCAATGCAGGCAGCGGAGGACTTTGTGGGACAATTTAGAAGGATAATTCACAAAGATACCTTGAGAGGCGGTAGATTTGATACTAAGATGAGGAGGATTTCCTTCATGCAGAGGGAACTGAATTAATGGAAATTTCTGCCCCATACAGCAGTGGAATCAGAGTCATAAATGGTTTCAAGAAGGAGATAGATACATTTCAGATTCTTAAAAGGGGATTAATGGGATATAAGCAACAGGTGGGTGGTGGAATTGAGACCTGGAAGATATGAATCATGCTCACACTGAAAGGTCAAGAAGGCACTAAAGGCTGAATTGCCTGTTTCTGCTCCTCATTCCTATTTTTCATAGTCCCTATATAGGGACACCTGTTTGTTTAACTGCGAGGCGCACTGATCAAAATATGAAATGAAATGAAATGAAAGGGAATGAAAAGCGCTTATTGTCACGAGTAGGATTCAATGAAGTTACTGTGAAAAGCCCCTAGTCGCCACATTCCGGGGCCTGTTCGGGGAGGCTGTGCACGCCCTTTGCAAGGGCACGCAAAATTCGGCCACACCCCTACCTAACCTTGTGGACAATTGGGGCATTTTATGCACAGCCAAAGCACCGAACCCAGACGTTGTTCGCCTGTGGGAGGAAACCGGAGCAGTCAAAGGAAACGCCTGCAGACATGGGAAGAAAGCACAAACATTACCTATCTGTAACTCAAGGCTTGAATTGAACCCGTCCCCTGACTGCCAGGCAGCAGTGATAACCATTGTGCCACAGTTATGTCCCTCAAATGATCTTAAATCAGGAAGGCGTGGATATTACACATGGGCATGAAGTACATGAAATGAAAACTGTGTTCCTATGCATCTGCTGTTCTCATCCATCTAGATTATTGTGCTGGTGAGTTTGAAAGTTACTGTCAAATGAGATTTTGCCTGTTCCTGCAACGTTTTTTGGAGATCGTGCACACTGCTGTCACTCTGAGTTGGAGTGAGAGCGGTGAAGATGGGATGTGAATGGATAAGGAGGAGGTGCCAATTAAGCAGGTTGCTTTTCCTTTCGTGATGTAGATCTGTATTTCATCACAATCCAGACTTGTGCATGTCGATGGTGGAGTGGTTTGGGCATTTCGGGTGTGCAACAGCTGCTGGATTATGAGTGATTCTGACCATGGACAGTTCACTGAACAATGGGAGAGGTGAGATGGCATGTGTACGGAATTCTGCACTATCAGATTAAGGATCCCAATGATGTTCGGTGCGACTTACATCGGAGGGCCGAGTTGAATAGAGGCCAATACATTGTCCAATAAATGTGACTGTGATGGAAATGGGACGATTTAAGAGGCCAATGTGATGTAAGAGATGAACTGTTGTTGGTTTTCCTCTCAGGATTTACCAAATTGAAGATTTGGAGTGAAGGGAAATTTCAGCAGATTCATCAACTTCTCTCGGAACTGAGTCTGTGTCACAGCATAAATCGCAGTGTTTGTGCAGCAACTCAGGAGCTGGAGCATGAAACCCAGTTCGTGAACATAATAATCTATTTGTGCAGAATTATATCCCAAAAGTTCCATCCGGACATTTATGGAGCAAATTATTAATAGTGACCATAATAGAATAAAATTCGCCGAGATAATAATCAGTAAAATTATGGATTTCCTTCGACTGTCCATCTCCGGGTCTCTTGAATTTTCCCCTCTGATGTGAGCCCGGAGTCTCCTGCGGACCCTGCTGCTCACGACAATGTGTCTGACGGTGAACACATTGAGCAGCAGAATCAGGACAAATGGAACACACGGGGTTAGAATGTGGTGGAGGAACTCGATTGCTCCCCAGACCGGAGATTCCGCAGCGTCCATTGTAATTAGACAAAACCAGGGAAGGTTCAGGAGCCAATAATTACCTGTTAACATGAAATACCAGAAAATGTTCTTCAAACAACTCAGAACAGTCACTGTTCCCAGAACCACAGCCGCCGTTTTCTGGCTGCAATATTTACTTTTCAGCTTTGGGCAACATATAGCGACAAATCGATCAAAGGTGAACGTGACGGTGAACCAGACAGAACAGTCAGTGGCTGCATAAAGCAGGACGGCGTGGATATTACACACACTGGTGAAGTACATGAAAAAAAATTGGTCGTCAAAAACAATGGGTATGTGTCTAAATATCAGGTCGAGAACAACGACCAGTAGATCCCCCACTGCCATGGCCACCAGATAACAAGTGACACATTTGGACAGTCCACAGTTTTTTCGCGTCAAGATCACTGTTGTGATGAGGTTCACTGTGAGAAAGTGAAATAAACAATGGAATTATACATAATGATTTGGAAGGCATTACCAATGTGATTGAGGCGGTGCTGACCAAAGCAAAAAATGCGTACATATACAGTCAAACACAGACCCAAATACGCACATTCACAGACGCAGAGACGCACCAACACACCCACAGATACACAGACACAAAGACACGCACACAGAGAAACAAAGTGGAAAATGCACACACTAACTGTGTCCGATATACAAATGCACACATTCATAGCCACAAAGGGACACCAATGCATAGAGACACACTGCACACAGCCACAAAGACACAATGCACACACTGACAGACACACAGGGAGAAATGCACACGCATCCGGACACCGAAGCCAACATGCAGGCACTCAGAGGGAAAGACACATACACACACTCACAAACAAGCAGACAATATACCCATACAAATGGCCACACATGGACGCGTACCCCCACGCACTCTATCATACAGGCTTGTCCTTTCTCTCACGCACATACGACGACCCACACACATACTCATTAACCTAGACACGTACAGTTACACCATTACACACACCCAAACATATAGACACACTTTCACCCTCTTACACACACCGCCCAACACATAATCAGAAACCAGTCACTCACACTGCCTCGCACACACAAAACACACACAAACAATCAGACACTCACACAGACGCACTCAAACATACCCACACGCACACCCAGAAACTGATTCACACACAAAGAATCACTCTCTCACACACACGGACACATATACACACCCAGAGACACATAAACTCTCACAACACCACTCACACACTAACGTAATCTCAAGCACACATATACACCATACACACCCACGCGCAACCACATGCACATTCACACACACACACATCTCACAATCACCCAACCACCTGCACACAGTGACAAACACAAACATACACAGACAAACCACATACATACATGTAACCACGGGCGGCACGGTGTCACAGTGGTTAGCATTCTCGATTGATCGCTCCAGGTTCCCAGGTTCGATTCTGGACTGGGTCACATTCTGTGTGGAGTCATGACTTTCTCCACGGATCTGCGTTGGTTCTTCCGGGTTCACCCTTAGTGTCGAAAAAAACAGTTTGTAACGGTTATTGGGTTACATGGATAGGTTGACAATGTGGCCAGAAAAGGTGTGGTCTTTCCCAGGGTTGGTGCTGACTCGATAGACCAAATTGTCTCCTTCTGCACTGTAAATTATACTTTATTTCTTCGCATCAACCCCCAATTACGCACGCATAAAACACAACCACTTGCACAGCGACACACCCACACACACGCACGCATGGATTCACGTATCCTCAGAAATTCACGCAAACATACGAATGCACTCACTGACAAACCCACACACTGACTCATGCTCCGCAAACACGTTGCAAAGACAGACATACAATTACGCACCTACACACGTACCCCAACAAACACAGAACAAACCAATACTCATGCATCCACCCACACAAATACACACACGCGCACTCACACTACGACACAAGCAGACACACTCACATGGACTCACTCAATCATTAACTCAGGCAAATAATCCCACTCACAAACACAATAGAAAACAATAGAGATGCAATTTACCCAATGCTAACCGAATCACACTCACATTCACAAACACACTCACGCACACCTCCACAAACATTTAACCCACAAACGTACACACTTCTTCAAAAACACATACAATTCCTCGCACGAACACCCACATACAGTGGGAGGAATACATCGCCACACATTCTTTCACGTGCACAAATACTCAAACACACCGTCACCCACACACACACTCTCACACAAACACACACATCCAGACACACTCACACACACATGCACCCAGACACACGTGCTGGGGCAGCACGGTAGCATGGTGGTTAGCATAAATGCTTCACAGCTCCAGGGTCCCAGGTTCGATTCCCGGCTGGGTCACTGTCTGTGCGGAGTCTGCACGTCCTCCCCGTGTGTGCGTGGGTTTCTTCCGGGTGATCCGGTTTCTTCCCACAGTCCAAAGATGTGCGGGTTAGGTGGATTGGCCATGCTAAATTGCTCGTAGTGTCCTGAAATGTAAGGTTAAGGGGGTGTTGTTGGGTTATGGGTATAGGGTGGATACGTGCGTTTGAGTAGGGTGATCATTGCTCGGCACAACATCGAGGGCCGAAGGGCCTGTTCTGTGCTGTACTGTTCTTTGTTCTACACATCCACTCACCCTCGTGCACACTCATTCACATACACCTGCAGACACAAAGCCACACGCAAAACAACCCCACCACACAATCTGCATCCACAAACACCAACATGCACCCCTACGCAAATCCACAGACCTGCCCAGAGGCACCCAACCAAACACTGATACTCAACCACAAATGTCACTGCAAACATACTCCCACGCGCACAAATGCACGCATCCAAATTTTCACACAAAACAACTACGGCATACAACAAACAAATACACACTCAGATATGCAGCCACACACAACCACACCCAACCTCAAATACACAAACAAACAGGCACATTGGTACACCCGTACACTCGTACCTTCGCACAAATCCACAGGCACACTCACGCGCAAACATAGGTGCACGCGCCCAAACTATTAGACTCATACAATACCACCGAAACGTACCACACAATGAACCACACCCACAGTCACACGCATTCAAATGTTCGTAGGCACACTCACAGCCAAACATACGCACGCACACAATCGACACTCCCACGCAGACTTGCACACCCACGCAACCAATCAGACAAACACTTAAACACACACACATTGACACACCATATATATAAAGACCGACGCACACACGCCAACACTAACTCCACACAGGTACACACACCCACACGAAAACACACACAGAACCAAGCACACGCACGCACAAACCCTTACAGGCACATAATACACACAGTGAAACACAGATACAGTCACATACGTGCACACGCCAACAAACACAAACATAGACAACGACACGAAAAGCCACACACACATTCTCAAGCCAACGCTAAAACACTGACACGCATATTGATCCTATATAAACACGCAATGCACATCATATCGGAACACACACACACACACACAAAAACACACATACACAACCACACAGTTGCGCGCACACACTCAGACAAAAACGTATGAATCCTTATGGAGCAATGACATCCTTATGGAGAATATGATAAAATTTACCCTGCAGTTTGAGACGGAAAAGCTGGAATCAGACGATACGGCATTACAGTTATCGAAGGGTAATAATGAAAACACAAGGGAGGAGCTAGCCAGATTTGATTAGAAAGGGAGCCAAGCAGGGAACACAGTCGAAAAGCAATGGAAGTTTAGGGGCGTTATTTGGGAGGTTGAACATGAATACATAACAAAAAGGAAGAAACATGCTCAGTGGAGGACAAGACATCAATGGCTGCCGAGGGAAGTAAAGGGCAGCATAAATGCAAAAGAAAAAGCAAAGCAGGGGTTCAGCATTAGTGGGAAGCCAGAGGTTGGGGAAGATTTTAAAAGCGATCATCCGCCAAATAATAAAGCAATAGGGCGGGACATGAAATGTGAGTGCAGGATCGCTAGTAATAAAGAAGGTGGGGTGTTTATTTCAACATATAAAAGGCAAGACAGATGCAAGAATAGGCTTTGGAGCACTGGGACACGTGGCTTTAGAAGCAATAATAGGGGGAAAAAGGAATGGCAAACTAAATTAATAGTTCCTTTGCATCAATCTTCACGATGGAAGACACCAGTGGGATGCCAGAGTTCCAGGAGAACCAGGGAGCAGAGGTCTGTGCCGTGACAATCACTGAGGATAAGATTCAGGGGAAACCCGAAAGGTCTGAAGGTGGATAAGCCACCTGGGCCGGATGGAATACACCGAAGATTTTAAAAGAGATTGCTGAGGAAACTGTGAAGGCATTAGTGGTGATGGTCCAGAAATCACTGGAGGCAGGAATGGTCCCAATGAACTGGAAAGTGGCTAATGCAAAGCCACAGTTTCAGAAAGGCGCGAGGCAGGAGCCGGGAATTATAGGCCGGTTTGCCTCACTTAGTTCATTGGTAAGATTTTAGAGTCCATTATAAATGATGAGACCCTGAAGTAGTAGGTATGCATGATGAAATAAGCCATAGTTAGCACGGCTTTGACCACCAGAGGCCTGTCTGACGAATGTGTACTTCCAGGAGGCTAACAAGGAAGTTAGATAGAATAGAAACAGTGGACGTGATTTATTTAGATTTCCAGAATGCCTTTGACAAGGTGCCGCATGGAGAACTTATATGTTTAGAACTAATGATGTTGAGGGTAAGATCCTGGCATGGATAGATGATTGTCCGACTGACAGAAGACAGATTGTGGGGATTAAGGGGTCTTTTTCAGGTAGTCAGCCGTGGACTAGTGGTGTGCATCAGGTGCCGGTGAAGGAACTGAAAGCACTGTTACCAAGTATGCTGAAGTTGAAAATTGTATAGATGTACAGGTATTGTTAAGAAGGCAGAGGGCTGCAGAAGGAATTGATTCGGCTTGGAGAGTCGGCAAAGATATTGCAGTAAGATGGAATGTGGAAATGTCTTGCAAGAAGGAATGTACAGTTTTATGATTGGGGAAATGCCTAGGAAATCAGAAGGCAAAAGGGTTTGCGAGTCGGTGTTCACGATTCTGTTCAGGTTAACGTGCCGGTTTATTGCCAGTTAGGTAGACAATTGCAGTGCTGGCATTCAGGTAAAGATGCGAGAATACAAGACCAGGGTGCATTCTGTGGTTGTATAAAGCTCTGGTAAGACCTCATTTGAAGTACTGTGAGCAGTTTTGGGTCCCGTATCTAAGGAAATATGTGTTGGCATTGGAAAGGGCCAGAGGAGGTGCACAACAATGATCGCTGGAGTGAGCAGCTTGTCGTATGAGGAACGGTTGAGGACTCTGGGTCTGTACTGATTGGAGTTCCGAAGGATCAGGGGCAATCATTGAAACTTGCAAGACATTGCGAGTCTTGGATATAGTGTGCGTAGAAAGATTTTTTCTACTTGTAGGAAAAACTAGAACCAGAGGACACCATTCTCAGACTAAAGAGACGATCCTTTAAAACATAGATGAGGAGGAATTTCTAAAGGCAGAAGATGGTGAATCTGTGGAACTATTTGCCGCAGATGGCTGTGGGGGCCAAATCACTCCGTGTTTTTAATACAGATAGATAATTTCTTGATTAATAATATCAGGAGTTATTAGAAAAGGCACTCATATTTCATCTTCACCCCTTATTGCTTTTTAGTAGCCCTCTGCTCGCTTTTAAAGGCTTTCCAATTGTCTGTTTTCCCACTAATTCTCGCCACTTGGTATGCCTTTTATTTTACTTTTATTGTCACATTGACTTGCCTCGTCAGCCATGGATGCCTTGTCCTCCACTCATCATGATTCCTAATCCTTGGGATGAAATTCTGATGTGCCTCCTGTAGCAATCTCAGATGGCCACCTGAAAAGGACCAGGGGAATTATGGCCAAGCCAGGACTCAGGCACACTCAAAGCGTGTGTATGTATTTGCAGCCCAGATTGATGGGCGCGATCGAAACTCGCGCTCGTTTGTATTCTAATGACCCATTTTGCCTGAACAAAAGGACTGAACTCAGGTATACAACACAGATGCAGACTAACCGGCGCCATTCCTTTTGTTCAGAATACCCAAACAGCAAAGGTCAACGACCGCTCAGGATATGCCCAGCCATCAAGGCATCCGCTCCTTTATTGGCCAAAATCGAAGGCAGTGATCGAAGACGGTCGAATAATTGGGTCAAGGCTAAAGGCCACCCCAAAGAGCGCGAAATCCCAGAGGTATAAAAAGAGACACAGCCATGTGTTTGGCCTCTCTTTGTCCCGGCCTAGACCTAAATCCAAGTGTAGCAGTACGATCAGAAGACAAGTTCAAGACCAACGATCGCTACCAGACGGATGAAAACAGCAGAAACGAAGCCAATTCTTCTTCCCAGCCATGCACGGTCCGAACAAAGGCCTTGTCCATCTGCAAAGAGCTGGTTGCCCTAAAGAACCACAAGTAAAATCCCATATCGACCAAATCACCGAATTGCGGAAGTGCGTACGATTCTGCATGCGTACTAACCGGAATAAAAGATAAATTCGTTAGATTGTGTCAAAACTGTCGAGGGAATTGTGAACTGGACAATAGCTCAGGCCATACCCGCAGTTCAAATCACCGCCTCGCCCCCCCCCCTCGCCTCCCAAATTATAGATAGGAAACAGAGATTAACGGTAGGAAAATAGATATTAGAAACAATTGCCAAAAAAGCGATGAACGTTCAATGAACCCACAGGGACCCGAGGTTGCAGCGACCAACACAGCAGAGCAGTGCCCTACATGGGACGAAGACTTGAGGAAGAATTTAAACGGGAAAGGATGGCCCCATTGTTCCGATTTTTGCTCAAATGAAGAATCAGGTCCAGGAAGCATAAGATTAACTTGGTGTGACACTTAACAAAGGTGCATTCGAAAAATGCAGCCGAAGTGCGAAAGCCGATGTCAATATTGTCTTGTTTGGCCGAGTTGCGAGGCGCAGAGGAGGCCGTGAGGACGCTCCGTAGGCAGTTGAGAAATACGAGAAGAAAGAGAGAAACATTAGTGAAAGCGGAAAGAGTATTGAGCAACTCCGGATCAGTTGGCAGCTAAACATAAAAAGATGGTTGATGTCAAACGGGAACACCAATCTTGCTCTGTTCACCTTAGCCGCTTTCAGACTCAGAAAGATAAAGCCTGCCAAGATATACAGCGCACAGTCTTGGTACGTGAAGTGATAGGACAGCAGGTAGCACAGCTAACGAGTCAATGCGCGGAATCAAATCCAGCTTTACGAGCACTCTATAGATCCACTACAGAACAAAGACAGATCACAGTAGATCACGCCAAATGTAGACAACAGATAGAGAATTTGCTGTCACTGCTTTTAGTGCAAAATTGATTTAGGTGTACAGTTGTTCAAATCTTAGATGAGGAAGGTGCCCGCAATTGGGAAGAACTAAATGAAACCGCCAAGAGATATGTGAAGGACACCGAAAATTGCATTAGAGCCCCCCATATCGCGAAAAGGAAAGTACCCGCACCACCGACTGCACCGGCAGCGCACACCCCCATTAATCCGGTCACCACACATCGCAAGTCATCGGACCGGGAGGAGCCCCGTTGCGTTTATTCCACCCCATTATCCATCACACAATTCAGAGATGCCTGCGCTAAAAATGATCCATTCGAACCCTCCGCAGACCCGCATAATTTCGTTGAGAGATTACGCCGACGAAAGGTTATGTACGGTCTAGAGGATAGGGAGGAACTTAAACTGATAGTAATGAGCCTTCTCAGCTTTTCCAGATCCCCAGAAGAGAGAAGGAAGTACCCGAGAGGAGATAAAAACGGCCATTTTTGATGCGATCGGCTGAAATGAATGAAATGAAAATCGCTCATTGTCACAAGTAGGCTTCAAATGAAGTTACTGCGGAAAGCCCCTTGTCGCCACATTCCGGCACCTGTTCGGGGAGGTTGATACGGGAAGGGAGACCCAATAGAAGGTTTAAATCGCGGCAGGCAAAGGAATGGAGAGCAGCCGACCGTATTTGCAGGTCGCCTTTGGATCCTTTTTAAGACAGTATTTAGGGACCTGAACCGCACACAATTAAATGAGGAGAACACCACTTAATGGTCCCGCACTTTAGTCTTGCATGCCACAGAAGCAGGCAAAAAGGCTTGTGTAAATTACGACCCCGCAGACTAAACAACATTAAGTTTGGGTTTTGAAACGACTCTCCAGAGCTTGGGAACAATCACCACACAGACAGGCAGATTAGGAACAGATAGAAGCAAATATGCACCCAGTTAGAAATAACGAGGGTCCCACATGGATAAAGGAGGGTGGAGGAGGAGTACAATATCTCAGGGAACCATACCCAAGGGAGCGTTCTCCACTTTACGTGAGCCGGGGGTCATGTTTCAACTGTGGGCAGTCAGGACACTTCGCCCGGGTTTTTTGATATTCACCACCAGCATAAGAGTAGTTTAGATAGTGTTAGTTAGAAATTCAATTGTACGGCTGAGTTAAATATCTAATAGTGAATGATTTATAGAGGCCCCCTTAGAGATTATGAATGTACGATGTATTAATAAAACTGAGGGAAATGTTCCAAAATATAAGGCAGAGTTGTGCAGATCCTGTCCTTGACCAAGAGTAACCGGCAAACCAAGGATGGATGAGGGATCAACAGTGTCACCCACCACGCTTCGCGTTCAGGATCGAGGACGGGATGTAGCCATCTCAGATGGCCACCTACAAAGGACCATGGGAAGTATGGTCAACCCAGGACTCAGACACACTCAGAGCTTGTGTGTGTATTTGCAGCCCAGAAAGCTAGACACGATCAAAACCAACGCTCGTTTGCATTCCAACGGCCCATTTCCCCACAACAAAAGTACTGTAATCAGGTAACCGACACAGGTGCAGCACTCCATTTTCTAAGAAAGCCCAAACAGCCAAGGTAAATTACCACTAAGGACATGCCCAGCCATCAAGGCACCCGCCCCTTTATTGTCCAAAATCGAAGGTCGTGATCGAGGCCTGTCGAATTATTGCGTCCAGAGCTGAGGATCACCCCATAGATCGCGATAGACACAGCCATGTGTTCGATCACTCTTGATCCCCTCCCCCGACGCCTAAAATCAAGCATTACGACCAGGATACAAGTTCAAGAGAACGATCGCTACCAGGCCGAAGAGCCCGGCAGAAAAGAAGCCTCTTTTTCCACCCAGCCACGCAAGCTCCGAACAAAGGCCTTGTTCATCTGAAAAGAGCAGGTTTCCCTGAAGTTAAGTATAGGTTAGTGTAGTTGTTAGGTATCGTTTATTTTGCAATGTTTTATGTTGCATCTCGGAGTACTCCTTGTGTGTGAATGAACTATCATTGAATTTGAACTGACTAACTGGTTGTTTGTTCTTTGATGGATATCCGGGAAAGCCTTGCGCTGGAATCATTTCATACCTGGCGCCTCTGAAAAGCAATATTATTATTCAAAACTGCCATATCTAGTTAATTTGTCAACATTATTGGCGTCTCCAGTAGCGATTGTTAACACTCCCGAATAGACCCGAAAATTCCAGCCATCGCTGTTCCACTGTCTTCCCCGTTCGGCTCACTTTCCAATCAACGGGCCAGCTCCTCTCTCACGTGTTTATAATTACTCTTGTTTAATTGTAATACCGTGACATCTCGATCCAGGTTCTCCCTCTCGAACTGCAGGCTAAATTCTATGATATTCTGGACACTGCTCGCTAGCAATTCTCCGCCTTAAGATCCTAATCAAGTCTGCCTCATTACACATGACCAAATCCAGAATTATCGGTTCCCTAGTGGGTTCTGCCACAATCTGCTCAAAAACAAAATTTCTTAAACATTCCACAGATTCCTTTTCTTCTGACACACTACCAACCTGATTTCCCAGCCCACCTGCACATTGAAGACACCAATCATTATTGCAACATTATCCAGTCCCTCGAGCCCACTACAAAGGTGTTTTTACCTTTGCGATTCCTCCGCTCCACTCACAGAGATTCTGTGCCTTAGAACCTAGAACAGTACAGCACAGAACAGGCCCTTCGGCCCTCAATGTTGTGCCGAGCAATGATCACCATACTCAAACCCACGGATCCACCCTATACCCGTAACCCAACAACCCCCCCTTCACCTTACTTTTTAGGACACTACGGGCAATTTAGCATGGCCAATCCACCTAACCCGCACATCTTTGGACTGTGGGAGGAAACCGGAGCACCAGGAGGAAACCCACGCACACACGGGGAGGACGTTCAGACTCCACACAGACAGTGACCCAGCCGGGAATCGAACCTGGGACCCTGGAGCTGTGAAGCATTTATACTAACCACCATGCTACCGTGCTGCCCAAGCCTTCTGAGCCTATATCGCTCCTTGCTATCGTTTTAACTTCATACCTTACTGGCAATGCAACCCCTTTGCCCAGCTGCCTATCGTTGTGATAGGACACATATCCATACATATCTAGATCCCAGCCCTGATCCCCTTGCAGCCACGTCTCTGTAATACCAACAGCATTGTACCTGCATGGTACGATATGGAGATAGAGTGTATTCAGCCCTTCGCATCTGTTAACTAGAACAGGAGAAGGCCGAGACCACTTAGAACCTCATTCAGAGTCTGTTAGTCCCGAACCCGAGCAGCAGGGCATTTATTCCCTCGAGTTTGTCGCAACAAAACAAAAGAGTTGGCAATCAACCCCTCGAATCTGTGAGGCCAGGGGGGTGAGGGAAGAGGCAATTCGGACCCGAGGATCTGTTTACACAGAATAGGAGGAGGAGAGAATTTAGTCTCTTATATCTCTTTCCCTGGAAAAGGAGGAGGAGATCATTCAGTCCCTCAAATTTGTTACTCAGGAGGAGGGAGAGAAGTGGACCAGAAATCCCCTCCAGGCCGTTGCATCGGAACAGAAGGCCATTCAGTCCCTCGAGTCGGCATCACTCAGGGCAGCACGGTGGCGCAGTGGTTAGCATTGCAGTTTCACGGCACAGAGTCCCAGGTTTGATTCAGGCTCTAGGTCACTGTCCGTGTGGAGTTTGCACATTATCGCCGTGTTTCCATGGGTTTTGCTCCCACAACCCAAACATGTGCAAGTTAGGTGGATTGAACACACTAAATTGCCCCTTAATTGGAAAAAATGAATCGGATACTCTAAATTTCAAAAAAGAGACGGGATCACTGGAGAAGGAGGTGGAGGAGACCTTTCTGCCCATCGAGCATGTTACAGGGAATCAGAAGGAATAAGCCATTCCCCCTCTCTTATCTTCCAATGAAACAGGAGGAGGAAGTCACTGTTACCCTGAAACAGGAGGAGACTATTCAGTCCCGCGACTCTGTTACACTGGAACAGGACAAACAAGCCATCCTCTGCCTCAGGCCTGTTTCATTGGAAAAAAAGTACTGGGAGAATAGTCAGTCCATCGTGATATGTACACTGGAAAAGGAGGAGGCTATTCCGTCCGAACAGCATTTTACACCAGAACAGGTGCAGGCTTTTGATTCGCCCGAGTTTGTTCCATCAGAAAATAAGAGAACGATGCCATACCGTTCCTCGCGCTTTCCCAAAGAAACGGAGTAGGAGGAGGCCATTGAGGCCCGCATTTCTGTTGCACTGAAAAACGTGGACGATGCAATTCCTTCCAACACCTCATTGCCCAGGAACAGTAAGAGGAGAGGAACAGTCTCATAGTTAATTATTCCGCAACAATACAGGAGGACAAAGAGACCATTCTGTCCCTCGAGTCTCTGGCAGGAAACCAGGGGGAGGACGTAATTCAGTCCTCGTGTCTATTACACTGGAACAGGAGGATGCTGTGGCCATTCAGTCCCTGGAATCTGTTACACTGGAACAGGAGGATGCTGTGGCCATTCAGTCCCTGGTGTCTCTTACACCAGAACAGGAGGATGCTGTTGCCATTCAGTCCCTGGAATCTGTTACACCGGAACATGAGGATGCTGTGGCCATTCAGTCTCTGGAGGCTGTTACACTGGAACAGGAGGATGTTGTGGTCATTCAGTCCCTGGAGGCTGTTACACGGAAGAGGGGGAAGGGGCCAATCAGTCCATCGTCTCTTATGCACACGGATACAAGTGGAAGCCATTCAGACCCGCAGTCTGTTAAAATGGAACTGGGGAAGGTGAATGAGGCTATATAGTTCTTCGAATCTGTTGCATGAGATCAATGAGAAGCGTATATCCTGTCCCTCGAATCTGCTGCACTAAAATAGGAGGAGGAGGCAATCCAGTCGCTCGAGTCTGTTACACGAGAATATGAGGAGGTTACGTTCTGTCCCTCGTGGCCCTTGCATCCAATCAAAGAGAGGAGGCTACTCAATCCCTCAAGACTGGTACACCAGAATAGGAGAAGGTGGTCATTCTGTCACTCGTGTCTGCTAAACCAGAATAGGAGAAGGTGACAATTCTGTCCCTCATGTTTATTACAGAATAGGAGATTGTGGCTATTCTGTCCCTCGTGTCTGTTGCATCAGAGCAAGGGGAGGAGGCTATCCAGTCCCTCGAGCCCACTACAAAGGAAAAGGAGGAGTATGAGCGTGAGAAAGAGGCCACATTTCGTTCGAGCTTGGACACTGTGGCAGGAAGCAAAGGAGGCAAAAAGAGAAAATGCTAGAAAATCTCAGCATCTGGAAGGAGAGAAAAGAGCTGAATTTTCGCGTGCAGGAGACGCTTTTCCAAAGGGATTTTACAAAGGACACCGGGCAGGTGCAATCTGGACGTTTCCTTTCAGAAGGCAATCGGAGCTACTCTGCTCCATTCAGATCAGTCAATTATCAGCTTCACAGACCAAGTCTCCTAAACGACGGCCACTTATAGAATTAGACACGCAGATCGTTCCAGTTCATTGAAAAGGCCAGTTTTGCAACATTGGGCAGATATTATTTGTAATAATTAGGGATATTAACTGCCTTATTGTGTTTGTGAGTAAATCTGGGCTGAATCGTGAACCTGCTTGGGGCGGCAGTTTTTCACATTGGTTCGCATGTTGCTTCACAGCTCCAGGGTCCCAGGTTGGTATCCGGGCTGGGTGACTGTCTGTGGGGAGTCTGCATGTTCTCGCCCTTGATTCCGTGGGTTTCATGCGGGTGATCTGGTTTGTCCCATGGTCGAAAGATGTGAGGGTGAGGTGGATCCTTCACGGTAATTTGTCCCGTCATCACCAAAAAGGCTAGTTGGCTTACGGGGTAGAATGAAGGTGTTCTTTCAGAGTCCGGTGTCGTCGCGATGGGTCGAATGCCCTCCTTCTACACTGTAACTTCTATGATTCTGTCACTGTCCTATGTTCACCTGGCAAAGAAGGCACCTGTCTTAACGTTCCAGATATACAGTGATCGAATTGTGTGATAATTTAGTAATCATAGGTAATTTCGAGTTGGCGATCAAGTGTAATGTGTCCAAGTTTGCAGACGACACTAGGATGAGTGGATGACTAGGATCGTCTGGATGAGGGCCAGACGATGTGGAGTCTGTGTGGGTAGAGTTGAGGAACCACAAAGGCAAAAAGTGGTCAGGACCAGGGGCACAAAATGCACCACGAAATAGAAAGGGCATGTCAGAAAGGCAAGGTCACAGTGATCATGGGGGACTTCAATATGCAGGTGGAATGGGTAAATAATGTTGCCAGTGAACCCAAAGAAAGGGAATTAATTGAATGTTTACAGGATGGCTTTTTGGAACAGCTTGTGATGGAGCCCACGAGGGAACAGGCTATTCTGGACTTAGTGTTATGTAATGAGCCAGAATTGATAAAAGATCTTAAAGTGAAGGGAACACTTAGGAAGCAGTGATCATAATATGGTAGAATTCAGTCTGCAATTTGAAAGAAGGAAGGTAGAATCAGATGTAAAGGTTTTACAGTTAAATAAAGGTAATTACAGGCGCATGAGGAAGGAACTGACGAAAATCGACTGGAAGCAGAGCCTAGTGGGAAAGACAGTAGAACATCAATGGCAGGAGTTTCTGGGAGTAATTGAGGACACAGTGCAGAGGTTCATCCCAAAGAAAAGAAAGGTTATCAGAGGGAGGATTAGGCAGCCATGGCTGACAAAGAAAGTCAGGGAATGCATCAAGGCAAAAGAGAGAGCCTATAATGTGGCAAAGAGTAGTGGGAAGTCAGAAGATTGGGAAGGCTACAAAAACAAACAGATAACAAAGAGAGAAATAAGGAAGGAGAGGATCAAATATGATGGTAGGCTAGCCAGTAACATTTGGAATGATAGTAAAAGTTTCTTTAAATACATTAAAAACAAACGGGAGGCAAAAGTAGACATTGGGCCGCTCCAAAATGACGCTGGTAATCTAATGATGGGAGACAAGGAAATAGCTGAGGAACTTAATAAGTACTTTGTGTCAGTCTTCACAGTAGAAGACATGAGTAATATCCCAACAATTCAGGAAAGTCAGGGGGCAGAGTTGAATATGGTTGCCATCACAAAGGAGAAGGTGCTAGAGAAACTAAAAGGTCTGAAAATTGATAAATCTCCGGGCCCAGATGGGCTACATCCTAGAGTTCTAAAGGAGATAGCTGAAGAAATAGTGGAGGCGTTAGTTATGATCTTTCAAAAGTCACTGGAATCAGGGAAATTCCCAGAGGATTGGAAAATAGCTGTTGTAACCCCCCTGTTCAAGAAGGGAACAAGAAAAAAGATGGAAAATTATAGGCCAATTAGCCTAACCTCGGTTGTTGGCAAAATTCTAGAATCCATCGTGAAGAATGAGATTTCTAAATTCTTGGAAATGCAGGGTCGGATTAGGACAAGTCAGCATGGATTTAGTAAGTGGAGGTCGTGCCTGACAAACCTGTTAGAGTTCTTTGAAGAGATAACAAATAGGTTAGACCAAGGAGAGCCAATGGATGTTATCTATCTTGACTTCCAAAAGGCCTTTGACAAGGTGCCTCACGGGAGACTGCTGAGTAAAATAAGGGCCCATGGTATTCGAGGCAAGGTACTAACATGGATTGACGATTGGCTGTCAGACAGAAGGCAGAGAGTTGGGAAAAAAGGTTCTATTTCGGAATGGCAACCGGTGACAAGTGGTGTCCCGCAGGGTTCAGTGTTGGGGCCACAGCTGTTCTCTTTATATATTAACGATCTAGATGACGGGACTGGGGGCATTCTGGCCAAGTTTGCCGATGATACAAAGATAGGTGGAGGGGCAGGTAGTATTGAGGAGGTGGGGAGGCTGCAGAAAGATTTAGACAGTTTAGGAGAATGGTCCAAGAAGTGGCTAATGAAATTCAACGTGGGCAAGTGCGAGGTCTTGCACTTTGGAAAAAAGAATAGAGGCATGGACTATTTTCTAAACGGTGACAAAATTCATAATGCTAAAGTGCAAAGAGACTTGGGAGTCCTAGTCCAGGATTCGCTAAAGGTAAACTTGCAGGTTGAGTCCGTCATTAAGAAAGCAAATGTAATGTTGTCATTTATCTCAAGAGGCTTGAAATATAAAAGCAGGGATGTACTTCTGAGGCTTTATAAAGCACTAGTTAGGCCCCATTTAGAATACTGTGAGCAATTTTGGGCCCCACACGTCAGGAAGGACATACTGGCACTGGAGTGGGTCCAGGGGAGATTCACACGGATGATCCCAGGAATGGTAGGCCTAACATACGATGAACGTCTGAGGATCGTGGAATTATATTCATTGGCGTTTAGGAGGTTGAGGGGAGATCTAATAGAAACTTCCAAGATAATGAATGGCTTGGATAGGATGGACGTAGCGAAGTTGTTTCCATTAGCAGGGGAGAATAGGACGCGGCGGCACAGCCTTAGAATAAAAGGGAGTCACTTTAGAACAGAGATGAGGAGAAATTTCTTCAGCCAGAGAATGGTAGGTCTGTGGAATTCATTGCCACAGAGGGCGGTGGAGGCCGGGACGTTGAGTGTATTTAAGACAGAAATTGATAAATTCTTGATTTCTCGAGGAATTAAGGGCTCTGGGGAGAGTGCGGGTAAATGGAGTTGAAATCAACAATGATTGAATGGTGGAGTGGACTCGATGGGCCGAATGGCCTTACTTCCGCTCCTATGTCTTGTGGTCTTATGGTCTTATGGTAAAGCAAAAGGTGCAGCAGATACCGGAAGTCTTCAGACGGTTTTCAATTGGCTACGTGAATGGGCGAATGTGTGGCAGATGGAATATAATGTTGACAAATATGAGTTTATCCATTTTGGTAGGATTAATAGCAAAATTATTATGATTTAAATGCAGAATATTAAAACTTGCCGCTGTTCAGAGAGACCTGGATGTCCTCGTGCATGAGCCGCAAAAAGTTGATTTACAAGCGGTGATTCAGAAAGTTTTCTTCTTCTTTGCAGAAGGATGGAATTTAGACTAGGGAGGTTATGCTGCAATTCTATAAGGTGTTAGTGAGGTCACACCTGGAGTACTGTGTTCAGTTTTGGTCTCCTTACCTGAGAAACGATGTGCTGGCGCTGGAGGATGTGCAGAGGAGATTCACTAGGTTAATCCCAGAGCTGAAGGGGTTGGATGACGAGGATAGGTTGAGTAGACTGGGACGGTACTCGTTGGAATTTAGAAGGATGCAGGAAGGTCTTCCTGAAAGGTATAAAATTATGAAGGGAATAGATGTGATAGATGTGGGCAGGTTGTTTAAACTGGCGGGTGAAAGCACAATGAGGGGACATAGCCTCAAAATAAGGGGAAGTAGATTTAGGACTGAGCTTTGAACGAACTTCTTCACCCAAAGGGTTGTGAATATATGGAATTCCTTGCCCAATGAAGCAGTTCAGGCTCCTTCATTAAATGTTTTTAAGGTAAAGATAGATAATTTTTTGAAGAATAAAGGGATTAAGGGTTATGGTGTTCGGGCCGGAAAGTGGAGCTGAGTGCAAATAAGATCAGCAATGAACTCACTGAATGGCGGAGCAGGCTCGGCGGGCAAGATGGCCTACTCCTACTCGTAGTTCTTATGATTTTATGTTCTCATCCCTTTTACAAAGGAATTATAGACAACATGTGTTTTCCCTTCTCCGCAACTGACCTTATGGTTATTCATTAGCCCAGACTGCAGCTGCCGATATAGAGTTGGCAGTCTGAATCTGAGTCAGACAGCCCCACAGCTGCTCGAAGGTGTCCTGCAACATCGTATGCCGTCTCCCCCAGAAAAAGAAAACCCACCTCAGCGCAGCCGTGGTGCAGTCACTGGGGAAGATCTGTGTCGGAGGACTCGGCACGTCGAGAGAACCCACAACACAATTATTAGCAGAATACACGAGGATGGGGGTGCAAATGCTCAGTTTGTGCAATAAGATGGGCTAGTGAATAAATATGAGTTTGAAACGGATTGTGTTGCTTGTGTTTATTACAGAATGATGATCAAGGGGAAGCTGTGATGGGAGTGGTCTGAGGATGATGGGTTAGCAGAGGGCTAAAGATCTGGCTTTTAAAGCAGACAAAGGCAGGCTAGCTGCGTGGATTCAATTCCCGTGCCAGCCTCCCCAGACAGGCGCCGAAATGTGGCGACTAGGTGTTTTTCACAGTTAATTCTTTTGAATCCTATTTGTGACAGTATCATTCATCTTCATGACATAACAGTGCAGAAAGGGGAATCCATGGTTGGCATCGGAAATAGTCCAATGGGAACAGAGTCTGTCAGTGTTGAAATATTCACGTAATGAAGTCGTTGCCTCCTCCTCGTCCTCGCGTTTGTCCCACATGTCTCCTGGCCTCTGTATTCCTGGTGGCAATGCCAGCTCAGGTTAGTGTCCTCGGCCCATCGATCTTCAGTTGCTTCATCAATGACCCACCCTCGATAATAATGTTTCTTATGAAGTAATGCTCATGTTTCACATGTCTGAGATACACTGTCCCAATTTCTACAGAAGCCCGCAGATGTTAATGTTGAATTTGCATGGTCGACACGGTTGTGTTTGTCGCTGTCACTTCCGGTTCCTGCATCGATGCCAGGTGGTCCATCCAGTTTTATTAACTTCACCCCTCATAGTTTTTTTATACAACTCAGTAACTTTCTCGACCGTTTCAGAGGACAGTAAAGAGTTTACGAATTTGCAATGATTCTGGCGTTACATTAAGCCCAGACTAGGTCAGGATCAGATTTCCTTCCCTGAAGTGAAGGTGGTTGATTGACAACAATCGACAATATTTTCGTGGTCATTGGTGCATCGTCCGCGAGACCTACACAGATGACCGAATTAATCTTCCCGTGAACCAAATGCCCAACTGGCAATGCCAGGGTGCCAGCGAATGAGCAGAGTGGGTTGATAGCCTTGCCAGATAAGGGGTGAGGGGAGATTCGCGGGACTTTACCCAAGGTTGGGAATGCGAGGGACTAACAAAAATGGGGTTGGGCGCGAAAAGTGGCGATGAATGATTTCCTGTTTAAATCAAATTGTTTGTTTGAATTAAATGCATCAAATTTGGGTTAAGTTGATTGGTCTGACGACTTTCCGTATATATCATATTATTTATACAAGTACCAAAGAATTACAAGTTAGCTTGCCTCAACGACAATCGACTGATGGCCCTGACGACTGTTATCATGAAACGCTTCAAACGGCTAATCATGAGGCGGATCACCGCCAGCCTCCCAGACAGGCTCTTTCTGCTGCAGTTTGCATATCATCGCAGCCGGTCCACAGCAGATGCCATAATACAGGCTAAGGAATCAGTACTCGACACTTCGGTAACAAGGACACATATATAAGACTGCTGTTCATAGACGACAGCTCCGCGATCAACATCATTATCCCAACAAGACTAATAACCAAAATCTGCAATCTTGGACTTGACCCCTCCCTGTGCAGCTGGATCCCTGACGTCCTCACGAACAGACCGCAATCTGTCAGGACAGGCAAAGCACCTGTCCAACAATAGTCCTCAACACCGAGGCCCCGCAAGGGTTTGTGCTCTGTCCTCTATTGTACTCCTTACACACACATATCTTTGTGTCGACATTTAATTCCACTTCAATACATAAGTGCGCGGATGATACGACTGTGGTGGGCCATATATCAAACAACGACGAATCGGTCTACAGGAGGGAGATAAATCACTTGGTTGCACTGTGTACCGTCAACAACCCCTCTGAATGTTGGAAAGACCAAGGAACTGATCATAGACATCAGGGAGAGTTAGAGGACACACACCCGTCTCAATCAATGGCGCCGAAGTGGAGATGGTCAATAGCTATAAGGCCTTGCGGGTCACCATCGCCAAGAGTCTGTCCTGGTCCACTCACGATGCTACTGTCATGAAAGCCCAACAATGGTTATACGTCCTGCGGAAGCTAAATACATTTTTTCATGGCATCATCGGCTGTCACAAACTTCTACAGATGTGCGATAGAGAGCATCCTATCCAGCTGCATTACAGCCTGGTATGGCAACTGCTAGGCCCAAGGTCGCAGGGAAATACAGAGCGTGGTGAACTCAGCACAACACATCATAGTTGCTACCTCCACATTGATTCTGTTTACACCTCCCTCTGCCTCAGGAAGGCAGACAACATTGTCAGAGTCCCCTCCCACCCAGGCATTGACTTCATCCAGCCCCATCAGGCAAAAGGTACAGAAGTCTGAACACACGCATATCCAGACATAGGAACTCGCCCTCGGTCTGATCAGTTCCCTGTAAGAACATTATTCATGACGTACTTTGCTGCTCTTGCTCATGTATTTGCTTTGTTTCCCCCTTGTTCCGCACTGCAACCAATCATGTTTTTCGATGTACCATTTCTCAATATTCTCTGCTTATTATTCTCGTGTCTACTGTGTACGTACTTTGTGCATTTCCTTGGCCGCAGAAATATATTTTCACTGTGCATGTGACAATAAATCAAGACAATCAATCATGGATTCCCTCCAGTGCAGAATGAGGCCTTTCGGACCCATAGAATCTACACCTTCCGTCTCTGAGAGCACCCCCCTCTGCAATGCCACTGCCCCATCCCCATAACTCCGGAACTTCAACTAACCTTCTGAATGGTGAGTAAAAATTGAACGAGGCCAATACACCTAACCGGTGCGCCTTTGGCCTGTAACAAGGAAACAGGATCACCCGAATGAAAACCAAGCAGACACGGGGTGAACGTGCAAACTCCACAGAGACAGTCACGGAATGCAGAAATCGAACCCAGGGTGCCTCGAACTGTGGCAACTAGGATAGCATGCAGTTTTCCACATGTGACCTAACTATTGATCGGTACAGCTGGAGAATGACTTACAATTTTCTATTCTCAGCACACGACTGTTGAAGACAAGCATTCCGTATACCTCTCGATTACAATATCCACCTGCATTGATACTTTAGGAGATCTGTGGACCTTTGCGCCCAGTACACTGTGCCTGTCATACACCTGAAGTTTCTGTAATTTACTGGATAATCCGACCTGTATTAAACCTTCCAAAACGCATTACGACAGATATCTCCGGATGAAACTCCATCTGCCAGTTTTCCATCCAGGTCTCCATCCGATGTGTACCCTGCTTTATTCATTTAAAATACTCTTCAATATCCACAACACCACCAACCATTGTGTCTCTCGCAAACATACTAATCATACCTGTTAAATTTCGCTCCAACTCATTTCGATATACTGAACAGCAAACGTCCCAGCACTGATCAGGCGGAACACCACTCGTCACAGCTCTGTCGTCAGAAAAGCAGCCTTCCGCGTTCCCCTGTCTTCAATGACCGAGCCAACTGTGCATCTATCTTGCGAACTCACCTCTGAGCCCGTGTGACCCTCATCTTCTGTACCTGCCTGCCATGAAATACCTTGTCAAAGACCTTACCGATTCCGTGTAGACAACACCCACTGCTCTACTCTTTCCATTAACCTTCGTCACGTTCTCGAAAAATTCGATCAAGTTAGTGGGGCGCGACTTCCCCTTGTAAAGTCTACACTGCCTGTTGCTGATAAAAAGTAACACGTGCACAACCTTGCAAAAAAAAAAAAGAAAAGCAAATCATGGCCAGGAAATACATATGGTGGTTCGCAGCGATAAAGACATTGCGAAACTAATGCAAAAGTGTGAGTTCTGACTGGCACAGCAAACTTGTCACCCACCGCCCATCTGGATCCTAAGGAATAGGCTGGTCGTCGCTGGACAAGGTTGACAAATTGATTTCAAAGGCTCTTTCTTGGAACGAATGTTCCATCCTGGTGGACGTCCATTCCAAGTAGATGGATGTTCAGGCGATATGGTCGGCAACCTCAGCAGCCGCCATATTCACTCATAGTTGATATTGGCAATGCCGGCCTGACGGATGTATTGTTGTCCGACAAACGTACTGCACTCACCCGGGAGGAATTTCACCACATTTTCTAATCAAACGGGATCCACTACATTGAAACAGTCCGGGAGCACCCGCCCTCTGTCGGATTAGCAGAAAGAACAAGGGAGACTGTCATGTGATAGTACCCTTATGAAATTGGCGTTTAAGAAATGTACCTTTAAGAAATGGGTGTTTGTCAGTGACGTTAAGAGTGGGTGGAGCTGGGCTGTCTATCAGCCTTTTACTTTCGTTTTAGGCTGTTTCATGCGGGGTGTGTTTCAGTTTCATTTTTAATGTTGGAGCTGAAGCCAGAGAGAGCAGATGTACTGTTGATCTATCTGCGATTAAAAATACTATCTTTTGATTATTTGGTGAATTCAGAATTATAAATGTTCTCAGTAGCGAATGCACACCTAATGTGCTTCTGTTAAAAGGTGTACCTTTTGGCTTTAGGATGATGTTTGGGAAGTTATTAAGGACTACTTAGTGTTGTATCATTTGCGGGTTCTATTTGAATTGATGACTGCTACCAATGTTCACTGTATGTTTTAAAAAAGTTAACTTGAGATCAGAGATGAAACAATGTTTTGCTTCAAAAAATACTTTCATATTTCTGCTGTACCACACCTGTAGAGTGGGCCATATGCTCCCCACTCCACACTCTATCAAACGTTGTGGGCCAGGTGAACTCCGTGATACACATTGGAGTTGTAGAGACCCTGGCCATTAACAAGACCTTCAGTCAGCCGTGAAGATGCACCCAACAGACCTTTACACATCAAGTTAGCTGACGTACTGACCTGGGATAACACGGTTTCTCTCTCTCTCCCCCACCCCACCTCGCCCCGCTATCCTCCCCAATCCCTTCACTCCCCTTCCCATCACTGGTGTCACGCCCGCAGGGTTATTTAATTAATGATCACTGCAGGATTCGCTTAGTGCCCGTTTTACCCAAATTATATATGACACCGGTGGTGCAGCGAGCCTCCCAAAGCAAACCATAGAAGTAGATTAAAGGAGACACTTCATTTAAAGTTGGAAAACTGGTCACGTTAAGAAATTTTGTTTCAGGGCCACATTGGTTACCCGATAGATTTGTTGGGAAGTCTGGCCCAGTCTCATTCATGATGGACTTGCAAAGCACTCGATTGAGACAATCGGGTGGCCATGTGAAGAGCCGAAATGTATCATGTGAATGTTCCTCGAAGAAAGGTTCTCAGACAACATGGCGTTTCCCAAGGCTTCAGTGTTATTAGTTATGAGAGGAGCAGGGCAATGACTGCCAGGTGAAGCGGGCAGAGTTTTCTGGTTTCATTTTCAGTTGATCAGTTTGGACTGAAGCGAAACAAGCAGTGTTGGAAAGCGCTGTCGTGGTGCTGCAGGAAGAAACCCTGTTTTCTCGTTTCATTTTATAGCTTTTCCGGTGAACTGAAAGCACATTGGGTGTGGCAAACTGCCTTGTAAACCTTAAAGCCAGAGTTGCTTAACGGAAGGGATTTTGAATCTACGGGTTGTAAACTGGACCAGACTCTGAAGGAAACGACCAGTCCCACTGAAATGACATTACAGTGTCCCGGGCACGCCCTTGAAAAGGGGTTTTGGTTTATTGGTTTCTGTATTAGATTGGAGGAGCTGAGGGGGACTATTGAGCGTTATATTCATAGATTAATTCAATTTTTGTTTGATTTTCAATGTATACAATTGATGAAAAATTCTTATAAATGTTCTTCTTTCATGTTGTCTATTTTCTTAGAATAAACATTGTTTTGATAAAAGCGCCCAATACGTCTGGTGAGAAACACTTGAAATCAACGCTCTTGTTCTCATCTTAGCCAAATATGACACAAAGGTTAACAGTCAGCTGAGCTTCATAATACACTTTGGGCTCTCTAAACCATGGGCCAGAACAAAGTCCACATATGTAATGGCTGAATACTTGCAACTAGCAAGCGTCGCCTGTGGCACTGCGTCAGAGCTGAAACCAATATAAACGAGGTGTTATGTTGAGGACACCCTGATGACCAGAGTCGGACGCCGCCGAAGTATTGAGCCAATGCTCGAGGCACCCCCTTGCAGCTGACAACAATACTCTCGCATTTGTAGAGGTCATCCACAATGCTTCAGAAGCCCTGATAGATTAGCAAGATGATGGACATTTCTGAATTGACTATTATTCATGTCTCCACCTCTTCATGTGCAGAGTTGACAGGAAATGATTCATTCTATATATATGTCACCCAGGGACGTTCGGCGGATGAATGTTTTTGCGCTGCACGTTTGAGGAGTGATTCTTGCTCTCCGCATGAGGAACTCCGATCCTATCGTGTCTGAGCGTGCTTACCCTGTCCAATGGGAAACAGCGAAGTGGCGGAGGGACTGGGAGCAGGGACCCGATCAGTATGGCAATAGTACATTGAATATTTTGTTCGGAGACCTTTCTGCCTGTATATAGTTAACCATTTCCTTGTTCATAATCAAAAGTGTTTTCCTGGGAAGCCTCCGCAGTGTTGCCTCAAACCACCACCGTTTCATGATCACCACGACTGGTGCAAGCTTTTCAGTTCCGCATCCAGGTAAGGGCCATGAAACTGTGACCTTAGGGGCCACTAACTGCATCTTCCTAAATCTGGTGTGAGGCGCCAGGTCGTGTAGAAGGATGGGGACGCAATCCTGTGATATCCTTCTTGTTAAATCATTATCGTATCAGATTAAAAGTGGTCCTGGAAACTCAGCGTGGGTAGGGCATAGCCCCTCATCCTACTCTCTCTTTCAGAGCTTCCACTCTCTCCAAACCCTACTCCATATGTTGGTTATGTCACAGATCAGATATATTGTAACTACAGTCCCCATACCTCGTGTAGAACTGTATCAGCAAATCTTCCGTCCTACGTGAACATATGCAGCACCTAACAACACAATCTCCAGAAACCCATTCACAGCACCTCCACTATCCTTGTAAAAACAGATCTGGCCATGTAATGAAGCAAACTGATGTTCATATTCAGTGGAAATGGACATGGAAATAGTCTAAAATGTGGAATGACATTTTTGGGAATATAAATTACAAACTGAGGATATTTATATTGAGATTCTGCTAGACTGGAAACTAGAGTATATCAGTGAGCACAGGGTGATATGTGTCTGTGATTGGGTGAGAGATAGGATATCGACGGCAGAGTTGTGGATTAGGTGTGCGTCATGACGCTTTTTAACAGGAATTCATAGCATACAATATCATTGGAATAGTTGAGTTTAGATTTAAAGAAGACACAGATGATGGTTTGTTCCGCTGCTGATGTCTGACAAAGGAGGCAATGGTAAACAGACACGATTGGGAATGTAGAGAACATCTGGAGATCAAGTAGTAAAGTTCACCAGGTAGCACGGGTGGTTGTGGTTTAGCTGGACTTTCCGAAATATTTCGACAAAATATCACATAGCAGTTTAATATGGAAAATTAAAGCTCATGGGATTACGGTAGTGCCCACATGTATAAAACGCTAGGAATAAAAAAAAATTGAATAAAGTGATATTTTTCTGATTGGCAGGTCGTGATTCGTGCTCAGATCTGTGCTAGGACTCTAACTGTCCACGTTATATATGAATGATGTGGATGAGGGAACTACATGCATTCTCTCCAAATTTTCAGATGATACAAAGTTGGATGGGAGTGTGATCTGTGGGGAGGCTGCAAAGTTGCCTCAGTGTGATATTGTAAGGCTGAGTGAATGGACATGTGCATGGCAAATGCAATATAATGTGGCTAAATGTGAAGTTATACACTTCGGTAGCAAAAATAGGAAGGTAGATCGTTGTTTGAGTGTGTGTAAATTGAAAATGGCGAACACTCAGTGAAACATTGGCATCCTCGTGCATCAATCGGTGAAAGTAAGCGCGCGATTACAGCAGGCTGTAAAGAAGGCAAATGGTATGTTGGCCTATATAGCGAGATGATTTTTGTCGACGAATAAAGACGTTTTACTGCAGTTGAATAAGGCATTGGCGAGGCCACATCTGGTGTATTTTGTGCAGTTTTGGTATCCTTATGTGAGGAAGTATGTTCTTGCTATGACGGGAGTGCAGCGGCTGTTTATCAGGCGGATTTCTGTGATGGCGGGACTGTCATAGCATGATGGATTGAATCAGCTAGAATTGTGTTAATTGGAGTTTAGAAGAGTGAGAACGCATCTCATAGACGCTTACAGAATTCGAGCAGATGATACTTGTTGCATTCAGAACAAATATTCCTGATGTTTGGGGAGTCCAAACCAAGAGTCATAATTTGAGGAAAACCTTTTTTCGGGCTGAGGTGAGGAGAAATCCCGTCTCCGAGAGAGTAGTTGTGGCCAAAACCTTGTGTGATTTCAGAGGAGAATTAGATACAGCTCATACTATACGAATCACGGACATGGGGATGGCGGGATAATGGTTTTTCACTTGATGGCCAGCCATGCTCTCACTGAATAGCGTAGCAGGCTCGAAGTGCCGAACGGCCTCCTCCTGTGTCTATCTACTTTGTTTCGATTTCAGTGTCGAAGGGAGTGTGGAGATTATTAACAGCTTCCGATATCAATGAGAGACCGGAGTGAATCCACGAGATAGAGACGGACATTAGTAACTGGAACTAAGGAACATGGATTCATTCTTCCCACTATGTAAATGGCGGGAGCAATAATACACTTAACTTGTTTCTTGCAAAAATAATTTGAAAATGAGACTTACCAGGGACACCAATAACAGCCAGTAGAGGATAGTAACCCACTTGGATAAGGAAAATAATGCCTTCGATCCACTGTGATGAAGGGAATTTATAATTAGACAGATAGTAAAGACCCATGTATAAACTCCTGTCCAATGTTGTACCATTCCGATCGATTGTTCTCAGATTCTGATCCATTGTTGTAACGTTCCGATCGACTGTTCTCAGATTCTGCTTCCTCCTCTCGGTCTCCCTGAAGTCGTCGATTTGTTTTTGTTGGAGTTGATGCTCCCGCTCCCAGATTGGAATAACACATAGAAAGGAATCCTTATTAATAGAAGATTTAATCCCATCAGTGTCACGGTTAGAATCCACGGAGACTGACATTAGCAACAGTCACTGAACAAATAGGGTGAGTTAACTCGTTTCAATCCAACACCTTTTCTACAGCAATGACGTAAAAGATTAACCGGGTGGAGATTCGCTGTGGGAGAGTCACTGAGAGATGGGGTGCATGCAATAATGGAGACGATGATCATATAGTCAATCCTCCTTTGTACATGAGTGGTTCTATGGGACTGGAGGATGATTAATTTCCCGTCCTGATTTTACAGGAGTGAGACAGAGAGAGACAAACACTGGAGCGACAAAGACCATAACAGTAATGTGAGTCATGAGGACGTTTCGATACGTCAGAATGGAGGACAGGAATATTGTTTCAGAGCGAAGGAATGGAGTTATGAGTGACCCTCTAATGTTTGGCCCTCTCGGGCTTACTGGCGACAGGAGAAGGTTTCCCATTCAGGTAATCACCCCAGCGTCCCCGAGACAATACTGAATGTGTGCTCGGGTTAGTTTGCAGCAGTATTACCTTCATCCACATCCATGTCACTGACAAGTCTACGAGGGCCAGGTTGTCCCTCTGCTTCGGTGTGTGGTTCAATTCAGCTTATTTGGTCCAGATGGGGTTTTTTAACTTCTCCCTCCAACACTTACCAAGTTGACACGTGTGTTGATTTGGCCATGAGCGTTGTCCGTAAATAATGAGCGTTGTGGGTAAATACTTTGAACCAGCACGGACATTATTCCATGCAATAGGTCACCCATCACAAATGTTATGTCCATTTCCTTGGAATAGTGTTGTCCTTTCTGCTCATCCAGGTTAGCCTCAATCCACTACATCGAACTTGGAAATATAAGGTGCAAATGTGTTCTGATGAGGCATAGTCCAATAAGCGAGTAATGATTCAAGATGACGCCGGAGCGTGGGAACTGCCAGAGAGCTCTGTCACACAGATCCCCTCCCTACACCGGTGTACATTTAATTCCAACACCAACGCTATCTCTAATCTTTCCCCTTCATGTTCCCTTTCAGGTTTGATGATGTTCAGATGCCCGTGCGCTGGATCAAATGACCCGGCACGACCCAGGGACTGACAATGAGACCGGGCCCGACCCGACCAAGAAAGGTGCGCTAAGCGACTCGTATCGCCCAGCGCACCGACGCGGAGAGGCCCGCTCAATGCCCCGACATACTGGAGGATGGCATGATGGAAAACTTGCATGGAGGCCAAGAAAGATCTTCTCCAAGTCCCGATACCAGAAGCGCCCGACCACTCCACCAACGCTGGAACAGAACAGGAACCCGATCCGACCTGTGTCAGGGAGCCATTTAATGCGAACCAAGCTTAAACGGCTTGGAGCCCAAACAACGACCCACGCGGGCAGCAAAGTAGAGCCGCACTCGTGGAACGTCGGGACCTCACGGATCATAAACATGCCCCCGAGGTCCCCATAATCGTAAACAGCGCTCGAGACCCTGTCAGCGACGACATCGAAAACGAAACCAGCATCCATGCGTTCACCAGTCTCAACGACCTACCACCAAGGTCAGGCGTCTGCCATCGGATCCCGAGACTAGCCAGATTTAACCGCTGAACAAGAAACCGAGAGAAACGCGACTGGCTGCAGGTGAGACAGAAGCACCCTCTTCCCAGGGTACACCTGGAAATACAGAACCATTCCAAAACAAGTTGGTAGAAATCAACGCTGGAATTAACTCTCAGAGTGAACCAAGTGACTGCTGCGTGCTCAGTGCGATTCAACCTGAAGGTTTATCAATTCACCGGACCAATCATATGGCGTCGTCAGACATAGCGAAAGGTGGAGGAGTTTGCTTCAGCCTCAACTCTCCCTGGTGCTGGCATATGCCGATCTTGGCGACCTCCTGCTCCCCGAACCTGGAATGACTGACTGTGGTGCAGCCTGGATCACATGCGCATATCTGACCACAAGCCTTTGCTCCTGCTCCCGGCACATGAGCTAAAACTGAACCGGGAGAATCCGTCAAGGAAAGTCGGGCAATGTTGGTCTGAGGAATCCGATGATCTCCTATCGGACTGCTTAGAGTCAGTGGACTGGTCAGTTTTTATAAACTCTGTGACAAGCCTCAACGAGTTCACTACTACAGTAACTGACTTCCTTAGTAAGTGTGCAGACGACTGAGTGCCAAACAAACAAATCCGCGTGTTTCCCAACTGGAACCCCTGGATAAACAGGGATATCCACTGCTTGCTGAAGTCTAGATAAGAGGCGTTCAAGTCAGGTGACCCTGACCTACACACCAAAGCCAGGTATGATCTAATGAAATCCATCTAAGATGTGAAAAGACAGTACCGAACTAAGGTCGAGACCCAGGCTAGCCACACGGACCCCGAACAACTACGGCAAGGTTTGCAAGACATAACGGGCTTCAAGATGAATGCATGTAAAATCACCGGCTGTAACGCACCCGTCCCTAGTGAGCTAAACGCATTCCATGTTCGCTTTGAACAAGAGGTCGTGAGGGCGAGCTCTCCACCCCAGAACCTTGGTTGAACTTGTATCTGAGGTCACCATTGCAGACGTCATAGCAGCCTTCTAGAAGGTCAACCTCGGAAAGCCACTATCCCGGATGGGGTACCAGGACGAGCAATCGAGTCTTCGAGGATCAGCTGGCGGTGGTATTTGCAGATATCTCCAACCTCTCTTCACCGTCCACGTGCCAAGAAAACCAAGAGGCGTGTCTTAATAACTATAGGCCATTGGCTCTGATCTCCACCATCATGAAGTGCTTCGAAAGGTTAGTCATGGCAGGAATCTGCTCCCGGATTCCCTTGATCCTCTACAGTTCGTCTACCGCTGCCAAAAGCCCACAGCAGATGCCATCTCCATGGCCCTGCACTCCACCCTTGAACACCGAGATAACAAAGAAACCTATATCAGACTCCTATTTATCGACTACAGCTCCGCCTTCAACACCATTATTCCGACGAAACTCATCTCCAAATTCCGAGGTCTTGGCCTCGGCTCGTTCCTCTGCCACTGGATCCTCAGCTTTCGAACCCACAGGTCACAATCACTACGGATACGCTACAGCACCCCCTCCACTATCATCCTCAAAGCCGGTGCCCCATAACTCTGTGTCCTCATCCAACTACTGTGCTCCTTATACACCTCTGACCGTGTGGCCAAATTCTGCACCAACTCGATTTTCAAATTTGCTGATGACACCGAAGTACTGGGTTGAATTTCAAACCATTACGAGACAGAGTACAGGAATGCGAATATGGTGAACTGGTGCAACGACAATAATCTCTCCTTAAATATCAACCAGACGAAGATTGTCATCGACTTCAGGAAGAATAGTGGGAACATGTCCCTATCAACACCAATGGGAAAGAAGTAGAAATTACAATAATAATCGTTTATTGTCATAAGTCGGCTTCAATGAAGTTACTGTGAAAAGGCCCTGGTCGAAACAGTCCGGCAACTGTTCGGAGAGGCCAGTATGGGAATTGAACCTGAACTGCTAGCATTACTCTGTATTACAAGCCTTCTGTTTTAGCCGACTGTGCCATACCAGCCCCAAGTTTCGAGTGCTTTTAGGTGTCCAGATCACCAACAACCTGTCATGCCCCCCCCCCCACCCCATGGCGACACTGCAGCAAAGAGAGCCCACCAACGACTATACTCTTAAAACGTTTAGAAAATTTGTCGTGTCACCTTCGACTCTCACCAACTTCTATAGAAGTACCATAGAAAGCATTCTTTGTCGTTGTGTCACAGCTTGGTATTATCCTGCTCTGCCCAAGACCGCAGAAAACGACAAAAATTCGTGAATGTCGCCCAGTCCATCACGCAAACCAGAGTCCCATCCATTGACTGTATATAATTACCGCTGCCTCAGAAAGGCAGCCAGCATAATTAAGGACCCACGCATCCCGCACATACTCTTCTTCCGTCAGGAAAAATATACCAACTTTGAGGTCACGTACCAACCGACACAAGAATAGCTTCTTCCCAATTTCCACCAGTCTGTTGAATAGACCTACCTCGTATTACGTTGATCTTTTCTCTACACCTTGCTATAGCTGGAACATTATATTCTACAGTTTCTCATTACTTCCCTATGTATGGTAGCATTGTTTGTACAACATGCAGGAAATAGTACTTTTCACTCTCTACTAATACACGTGACAATAGTACATCAAATCTAATCAAATCCAAGATTCGAAAGATGTGGAGTTGAGCTGCGGTTACGTGGACATAATGGGCGTGGGACGGTAGGTCCGAGAAGGGCCGATGCAGATTCGATAGGCTGAATGGTATGTTCTTACATTGTAGGGATTCCAACATTCTCTCAATATATGATTTTGGTGAGAAATCCCAACACTTGCATTGAGAAACGCTCCTCTTAACCAGAACTCCCGCTGAAAAGAGAGAACATTTATTTATTAATTAACAGTTAAATCATTTCCTACAATTGTCGAAACATCGGCTGCATTAAGCCGAGTGAATTGAGGGGTTCTGAAACGGAGTGTCAGTGGAATTGACTAGCTTCATTGGTAATTTGGAGACAGAGCGGAATTCTGGTCAGCACAGGGAAGTGGAATCTCTTGACACTGAAGCCTAATTTACCAGCTCTACTCAGTTAAAATTTCCAAAATTATAACTTTAACAGGACCCCCCTGCCAGTGGCCGTTATCTTACAATCAGTTGTCAGTATTTGTTTCTGAGGAGGCGCAAATCATCAAGTGTAGTCCAGTTGAATCATCACTGGGAGCTTGGAAATAGGAGAAAGGCAAAGGTTCTTAGCAGAGCGGTGAGCAGAACAGTTGTGAGCATACCGGCTCTACAACGGGCTGACATTTAAACAGAGACGCTTCATTGGGTATTTGGAGACAGTGAAAATTCGGAGAAAAGGGACAAGTAGATAGAATATGAAATCAATCAATATAAACCTCTGAGGAATATATATGATACGAGTTAGGTGAAAGCCAAATGAGCTGGCGTGTAAGGGAACAGCGGTGGCACCCAAAGATTTAAGGTTACTTTCTGAATACTGACGTGATCAAAATGCAGGGAACTGATGGTTAACTTGTTTCTCTCGACTTCGTAAATACATTCATAGAATTATCGCTTAACGGTACTGAAATACGTTTCTAATGGCCATAGTTCTGTGGTTGGATTCTTTAGCTGGAGTTAAGAGGAGAGATCAGTACTGCGTGGAGCATGTGGAAATTCGTAGATTCGCCTTGCAGTCTGGATGATCACGTTTGCGGCATTAGCTCCGGGTTTAAACGCGTGAGGTAGAATGGAGGCACTGACGTGGTTCCGGGAGGATGAGACACAGCCGTAGTCACACTGTAGCTGAACGAAGTGCAGTTAGAGTGGAAATGGGTGACGAGTGTTCAGAAGAAGGGAGGCCGACATATGGTTAGAGAGGCCCCACATTTCATGTCACTCCACCATACTGTTTTTATGTCTGAAATCTGTGAGAGTTATCGTTCCTCTGGGGAGCTCAGCCAGGCCCTGGTTCACGGAGGTATGGATGGTTCACTTGCACACTGGGAGAAGAATCAGAGTGGAAGTACAATAGTTACAGGAGGTCAATGCGGGGACGAAGAAGTGGGGGGAATTGTTCAAATTACTGTTCACATGGTCCGGTTCAGAGGAAGATAGAACCCATACAAAGTTAGCGGTTTGCACCAAAACCTCAACTGGAATAACATCCTTGCGGGGTGTTTAGCGGTTGAAAATAATTTGGCGGTGCGTAGGATATGGGATGGACATGTGGGATGGACGTGCAGGAGGGAGTGCTGCACAACCAATTATATAATAAAAGATAGGTCAGTTTAGAACGCAGAATGACTATAGATAAGCTCAGGCATATTGGATTAATTTGGAAAAGCAGGATGGCATTTGTTTTAATGGACCAATTCTTGCGAGTAAGGCAGAGGAAATGAGGGTGTTGATTCACAAATGGGATTAGGGGACGCTATAGTAAGGGGTAGAGACAGGCGTATCTGTGTACAGGATAGAGACTCCAGAGTGGTATATTACCTCGCTCGTGTCAATAATGTCTCTCACCGAACACAGGACATCCTGACGGTGGAGCCTGAATTCAGGTAATCTAGAGATGGTGGAATAGAGAACAAAAATAAGAGGATAATATCACGCTGTCTGATCAAACCCAATGATTTTAAGTGTAGTTGTTTCAACGCCAGAAGAAAAGCGAGTAAGGCGGATGAACTGAATGCACTTTATTTGTACCTGGAATTACCATGGTGTGGCTTTCAGATAAACATGTTTAAAGGAAGGGCAGAATTTGCAGCGGGAATTAACAGAATATAGACGCTTCAGGAGAGATAACGATGTGTGTAAAAGGGTTGGGAGTATGATTACTACTTATGGAGAATATTATAGCCGTACTCCTCGAGGACACCCTGGAGGGCTCACACAGTGAGGCAGTCTGAAAAGAGTTCAGGAACAGGAATGGACAATCACAATGTTGGGGGTTCATTACAGGTCTGCCAACTGCCAGCGAGCGATAGAAGAGCAGATGGGAATATAAATTTTCGACAAGTGCAAAAGTAACAGGGTTGTTGTGGTCAGGGATTTTAAGTTCCCCTCTATTGACTGGGACTCACATCGTGTTCGGGATTTGGTTGGGGCAGAGTTTCTCATGTGTATCCAGGAAGCCTTTAAAACATTTTTTTTTAGAATACCCAATTCATCCAGTTAAGGGGCAATTTAGCGTGGTCAATTAACCTACGCTATACAGCTTTGGTTTGTGGTGGCGAAACCCACGCAAACACAGGCATAATGTGCAAACTCCACACAGACTGTGACCCAGAACCGGGATCTAAACTGAGACCTCAGCGCCGTGACGCAGCAGGGCTATCTCGTTGCGCCACCGTGCTGCCCTCAGGGAACCTTATTAATGCAATAAGTAGATAGTCCTACGAGAGAAGTGGCAGTATTGGATCTGGTATTGGGGAATGATCCTTAAAGGTGGTTGAGATTTCAGTCGTGCAACATTTTGGGAGTATGACAACAAATCCTTTATTTTTAGGGTACCTTTGGTCAGGGATGAGGGAACCCCTCGGTTTAAGTTGCTAAACTGGGGAAAGGCAAATTTGGATAACAGTGGACAGGAATTGAAGAATTTGGATTGGTAAGGCTGTTGGATAGGAAATCAACATCCGACATCTGGGATTATTGCAAGCGAAAGTTGATCAGGATTCAGGCAATCCACGTTCTTGAGAGAACGGAAGATACGTAAGGGACGTTTAGGCAACATAAGAACATAAGACAATAAGAACTAGGAGCAGGAGTCGGCCATCTGGCCCCTCGATGCTGCTCCGCCATTCAATGAGATCATGGCTGATCTTTTGTTGACTCAGCTCCACTTTCCGGCCCGAACACCATAACCCTTAATCCCTTTTTATTTAAATAACTATCTATCTTTACCTTAAAAACGTTTAATGAAGGAGCCTCAACAGTTTCACTGGACAAGGAATTCCATAGATTCACAACCCTTTGGGTGAAAAAGTTCCTCCTCAACTCAGTCCTAAATCTACTTCCCCTTATTTTGAGTCTATGCCCCCAGTTCTGCTTTCACCCTCCAGTGGAAACAACCTGCCAACATCTATCCTATTTATTCCCTTCATAATTTTAAATGTTTCTATAAGGTCCCCACTCATCCTTCTAAATTCTAACGAGTACAGTCCCAGTCTACTCAACCTCTTCTCGTAATCCAACCCCTTCAGCTCTGGGACTAACCTCGTGAATCTCCTCTGCACACCCTCCAATGCCAGAACGTCATTTCTCAAGTAAGAAGACCAATACTGAGCACAATACTCCAGGTGTGGCCTCATTAACACCTTATACAATTGCAGCCTAACTCCCCTAGTCTTAAATTCCATCCCTCCAGCAATGAAGGACAAAATTCCATTTGCCTTCTTAGTCACCTGTTGCACCTGTAAACCACCTTTCTGTGACTCATGCACTAGCACACCCAGGTGTCTCTGCACAGCAGCATGCTTTAATATTTTATTGTTTAAATAATAATCCCGTTTGTTGTTATTCCTACCAAATGGATAACCTCACATTTCTCAACATTGTATTCCATTTTCCAGACCCTAGCCCATTCACTTAACCTATCCAAATCCCCCTGCAGACTTCCAGTATCCTCTGCACTTTTCGCTTTACCACTCATCTTAGTGTCATCTGCAAACTTGGACACATTGCCCTTGTTCCCCAACTCTAAATCATCTATGTAGATTGTGAACTATTGTCGGCCCAACACGCATCCCTGGGGGACACCACTAGCTACTGATTGTCAAGAAGAGAAAGAACAATTAATCCACACTCTTTGTTTTCTATTAATTAACCAATCCTGTATCCATGCTACTACTTGTCCCTTAAAGTCGTGCATCTTTATCTTATGCAGCAACCTTTTGTGTGGCACCTTGTCAAAGGCTTTCTGGAAATCCAGATATACCACATCCATTGGCTCCCCATTATCTACCGCACTGGTAATGTCCTCAAAAACTCCACTGAATTTGTTAGGCACGACCTGCCCTTTATGAACCCATGCTTCGTCTGCCCAATGGGACAATTTCCATCCAGTTGCCTCGCTATTTCTTCTTTGGTAATAGATTCCAGCACCTTCCCTACTTCCGAAGTTAAAATCAATGGCCTATAATTATGCACTTTCTGCCTAAACCCTTTTTGAAACAGTGGTGTCACATTTGTTCATTTCCAATCCGCCGGGACCAACCGAAAGTCTAGTGAATTTTGGTAAATTTTCACTGCATTTGCAATTTCTAGAGCCATCACTTTTAGGACTGGGATGCATTCCATCAGAGACCTTTGTAACTTTAGCCCCAAAAGCTTGTCCATTACTACCTCCCTCGTGATAAAATTTATCTCAAGGTCCTCACCTATCATAGCCTCATTTCCATCTGCCACTGGCATGTTATTTTTGTATTCCACTGTGAAGACCGACCCAAGAAACCTGTTCAGCTCCTCAGCCATTTCCTTATTAATTATTAAATCTCCCTTCTCATCCTCTAAAGGGTTGGAGACTTGTTCAGGGAAATGGTAAATGGAGTTTAATCTGGACAACTCTGAGGTAATGTTTTTTGTTAGATCTAACATAGAGGGACAATATATCATAATTGGCAAAACACTTTGGAAGAAAGGTCAGAGTGATCTTGGCGTTCAATTCCATAGATCTTTTAAGATGGCAACACAAGTGGACAATGTAGTCAAGAATGCTTGCCTTCATTTGATGGGGTATCGAGTATAAACTCTAGCAAGGCATCCGACATTTGACGAGAACCTTAGCCAGGCCGCACTTACAATATTGTGCACAATTCTGGTCGCCACACTACCAGAAGAATGTAGAGGCTTTGGATGGGCTGCAGAGGACGTTTACCAGGATAATGCCTGATGTGGAGGGTGTTGGCTGTGATTTAAAAAAAAAAGCCAACACCCTCCACATCAGGCAATATGTGGGCAGCACGGTAGCATTTTGGATAGCACAACTGCTTCACAGCTATAGGGTCCCAGGTTTGATTCCGGCTTGGGTCACTGTCTGTGCGGAGTCTGCACATCCTCCCCGTGCAAGCGTGGGTTTCCTCCGGGAGCTGCGGTTTCCTCCCACAGTCCGAAGATGTGCATGTTAGGTGGTTTGACCATGATAAATTGCCCTTAGTGCCAAAATTGTCCTTGGTGTTGGGTGGGGTTACAGGGAAATGGGATAGGTTGGACGTGTTGAAACTTGGGTAGGGTGCTCTTTCCGAGACCCGGTGCATACTCAATGTGCCAAATGGCCTCCTTCTGCACTGTAAATTCTATGATAATCTATGGTCTATTATTGACCAACATATGGATAGGACAGTATAGAGGGATATGGCGTGAGGAAGTGCTGAGGCTTTTGGCAAGGGTTGGTATCATGACCGGATGGTGGACCGAAGGGCTTGTACCTGTGCTGTGTTCTTTGAAGGCCCAACGCACCATTTGCCTCCTTTACTGCCTGCTGTACCTGCAACGCTTGCTTTCAGCAACTGCTACACGTAAGACACCAGGTCTCGCTGAGTATCCACCTCTCTCAATTACACGCGGATCAGCCCACCCCCACCTCCATAAGACAGGGCAGCAAGCAGGATTTTAAAGGTGTTATTGTGAAGAGATATATACAGTCCGTGCCCAAACCCCTATAACTGAAAGGTGCATTTTTTTTTAATTTAGAGGAGCATTTCTTCTTCCAATTAGTGGACCATTTTGCGTGGCCAGTCCACTTAACATGCACATCTTTGGGTTGTGGGGTGAAATCCACACAAATAGGGGAGAATGTGCAAACTCCAGACGGAGAGTTATCCAGAGACAGGATCGAACCTGGAACCCCAACGCCCTGAAACAACAGAGCTAACCCAGTGTGCCACCGTGCTTTCTCTACCCATGCAAAACTAAAAGGTGTCTAACTGTGTTGCCTTCCGGGCCCTAATGCTACACCAAGGCGGTTCCCCACATGCAATAGCAGTAGTGGAGTAGGACTGCTGTGACTCCTCCCTTGCCTCAAGGGTCTCCGTTGGCGCATGTCTCCTTGGCCGGCCCGGCCAGGATGGGGCCGGCTGCTCCTCGGGTGTGCCGGGTTGCTGCTCACTGGCCAGCAGGGACATAAAGGGGTCCAATGTGCTGCGGTGTTCTCGAACCTCCCCTGTAGGTGTCACGGGCAGGGGCCCCAGCACCTCCTCCTCCCGCGGGGTGCCCGATGGCCCGCGGGATACACCATGGGACGGAGATCCGACCGGAGCTCTCCCGTGAGACCCTCCCTGCATCTGGAACAGAGGCCACATCACTCTGCGACTGTGCCATAAACCTGTGAGTCTGTGGCACATTAGACATTGCCTGGGCCGCCTCCCTCTGGGTCTGTGTCACATCAGACTGTGACTGGGCCGCATCCATCTGGGTCTCTGCCACATCAGCCAGTGACTGGGCCGCGACCCTCTGGGTCTCTGCCACCTCAGCCAGTGACAAGGCCGCGTCACACTGAGTCTGTGCAACATCATCCACTGACTGGGCAGCGTCCCTTGGGTTTGTGAAGTGTCAGCCAGTGAATGGGCCGCGTCCCTCTGGGGCTGTGAAACATCAGCCAGTGACTGGGCCGCGTCCCTCTGGGTCTGTGAAACATCATCAAGTCACTGGCAGCGACCCCTGGGTCTGTGCAACATTGGCCACTGACAATGCTCTTCCCTCTTGGCCAGTGCTACATCAGCCAGTGACAGGCCCGCGTCCCTCTGGGTCTGTTCTACAGCAGCCATTGACAGTACCGTGTCCCATCAGTTACTGATGTTAGGTCTGTGCAACATCAGCCAGTGACAGGGCCGCTTCCCTCTAGGTCAGTGCCACATCAGTCATTGACTGGGCCGCGTCCCTCTGGGTCTGTGAAACATCAGCCAGTGACAGGGTCGCTTCCCTCTAGGTCAGTGCCACATCAGCCATTGACTTTGCCACGTCCCCTTGGGTCTGTGAAACATCATCGAGTGACTGGGCCGCGTCCCTCTGGGTCTGTGCAACATAAGCCACTGACAATGCCCTTCCCTCTGGGTCAGTGCAAAATCAGCCAGTGACAGGGCCGCATCCCTCTTGGTTAGTGCTACATCAGCCAATGACAATACCGCGTCCCTCTGGGTCAGTGGCACATCAGCCAGTGACTGGGTCGCGTCCCTCTGGGTCTGTGCAACATCAGCCAGTGATTGGGCCTGGTCCACCTATGATAGTGCCACATCAGCCATTGACTGGGCTGTGTCCCTCCGAGTCAATGCGACATCAGCCATGAACAGGGCTGCATCCCACTCGGTCTGTGCTGCATCAGCCAGTGACTGGGCCGCGTCCCTCTGGGTCTGTGAAACATCAGCCAGTGACTGGGCCGCGTCCCTCTGGGTCTGTGCAACATTAGCCATTGACTGGGCCACATGAGCCCGTAACTGCACCACCTCGCGCAGTGTCTGCGAAGCTCTGGCCAATGCCTGGCCAATATTGTCGACCTTCCTCGCCTTGGCCTCATGTAACTGAACCTCGCCCACAAGCGCCACTGCAATGTTTTGGTGCCTCTGGTACATGGCTGCCTGTGAGAGGGTAGGCCTGTCCCGGACCTTGGCCCCGGCTGCACAGAATGCCCTGGCCTTGGACACGCTGACTCCATGGCACAAATCGTCACCCCCATTGCCTCCACCGCCGATGCAACCCGTGCGGTGTCAGCCTGAGTGGCATGCATTACCGGCACCACGGCCTGTTTCTGGAAGCGGATGGTCTCCTCCACCTGCACCTACAGGTGCTGGAAGCCGACGTCATCCCCTCTTGGAATATCTGACAGCAGAGAACAAGGTTTCCTGGAAGTATCTGTCAATGCAGAATTGTACTGAATGTGGCTCATTAACCAGACTGGAATATCTGACCACAATCAACAAGGATTACCGGACGTAACTATCAGTGCAGAATTGTACTGAGTGTGGGTCACTATCCAGAGTAGAATATCTGACAGCAATGACCAAGGATAACTGTAGGTATCTGTCAGTGTAGAATTGTACTGAATGATGGTCCCTCACCGGAGTGGAATATTTGATCCAATTAGCCATCTATTACTGGGAATATGTGTTCGTGTAGAATTGTGTTGTGTGTGCGTCAGGAACTGAACTGAAGGAAGTTGGATCTATTTAAAACGATGTTGTTTATTTGGTGCGCCGCAGCTCAATTCAATGGAGCTCTCTCTGTCTCTCGCTGTCTGTCTGTCTCTATCGCTCTCTCTCTCTGTTTTATTTTAGGGATAGATTGAAAACAGAAAGAGTGTGGCTGTGTTGTTATGACGGTTTTATATTTGTTATGCGAAGTGAAACGGGTCAAGATCTGTTTTCTGTTG